>NC_051229.1:5207488-5262488 GCF_015220715.1 Pygocentrus nattereri
CTCTGATTGATGGATCTCACTCCACCAATTTGAAGAACCTTTTAGTCATGAAAAGGACCCCCTTAAAGAACCATCTTTTTAAGTGTAACAGTAGAAGAACCCTTTCTGGTGCTATTTAGAACTAAATAAAACACACTCCCCATCAATTTGATTAACCCTTTCATGACGCAAAGAAACTTTTAATCACACAAAGGGTTCTTTCAGTGTTTATGGTTCTACACAGAACCATTTTCGTTACGAAAGAACCATTGAAGAACCATCTTTTAAGTGTGTAAAGAAACACAGGCTTATAGTAAGGACTGCTTTTGAACAGTTGGTTGTCTGAAAGGGGGACTCCACCGATTTTTCAAAATTTCTGCATGAGTAAATGGCTGAGATGTAAACAAACTCATTCAGAGTGGTTTGGTGTGAAAAGCTCTGTTCTATACAGAACCTTTTGGAAAAGCGTTCTACATAGGACCATAAAAGCGCTCCGTTATTGTTACACACACTTGACATCGTAACAGTAGAAGAACCCTCTTTGGTTCTATATAGAACCAATTTAAAAACATCTTCAGCACATTCTCCATCAGTCTGAAGAACCATTTCATCTATGCAAAGAACCCGTCAGTCATGCAAAGGTACAGAACCATTTTCTTTACCTAAGGACCCCTTAAAGAACCATCTTTTTCTAACGTGTATAGTACTATCTAGAACCATTCTGTAAGGTAGCGAACCATTTACGCATTCATGTGACCACTGATGAAGGACTAGAGGATGACCAACACAAACTCTCTGACTTTATTAGACACTCCTACCTTGTCGGTCCACCTTGTAGATATAGAGTGGACAGTGAGTGGACACAGTGTTTAAAAACTCCAGCAGCACTGCTGTCTCTGATCCACTCAGACCAGCACAACACACACTAACACACCACCACCACGTCAGTGTTACTGCAGTGCTGAGAATGATCCACCACCCAAATAGTACCTGCTCTGTGAGGGTCCATGGGGGTCCTGACCACTGAAGAACAGGGTAACAGAGTATCAGAGAAACAGATGGACTACAGTCTGTAACTGTAGAACTACAGAGACCAGCTATACAGTAAGTGGAGCTGATAAAGTGGACAGTGAGCGCAGAAACGAGGAGGTGGTCAGAACGTTAGGCCAGATCAGTGTAAATAAGCGCTATGTGCTCAGAGGGTCCCCTGGTGGCTTGGGGGGGCCCTAAACCGCTTATACAGCAGTTTTAATTAAGAAAGCCTTTCCTTTTTATCTCTGTAACAGTCTTACCTTTCTTGGAAGCAGCCTTTCCAAAAACATACAGCAACTGAAGGCAGCCGAAGGCGATCCTTAACTCCATACCGTGACAGCTGTGACAGTCGGCCGTGGACAAGCGAGTGCGAAAGAACAGGAATTGTGTCAAACTCCTGAATGAAAGCCTGTGAGTGCAACACAACGCCACAGCCTCCGTCCAGGCCTGGATGCGGAACCTGATCCGAGGGCCACCCGCACCTTCTCCTCTACATATTAATGAACACTATCGAATGCACGCCGGCGGCTTGTCATGACACTGTTTAGAAAGCCAGCATGAAATGTTAATGATGGTTATACCAGCATGTACTGCCTTTTATTAACAGACAGCAATGAGGTAAGGGAACAGATGTAGGACCACGAACATCACTGATGCTGCTTTCATGCTTTTTCTGGTTTTGGTTCAAACATAAAAACATCTAAACTGGCTATAAATATCAACACAAACACACCCAGGACAATAAGGCTACATTCACATTATGCTGAAGTGGTACGAATCAGATTTTTGCCCTAATGCGACTCAGATCTGGTGTTTTCAGGGCTGTGTGAACACAAATCTGATCTTTTCAAATCTGACCGGAGTCACTTTTGTATGTGGTCCTCGATCGGATACGTATCCGATTTGTGGCCATGTGACCTTAATGTGATCGGAATTCATGCGCTTTTTTTCGCTGCCCCATCATTCAGCGTTACCGTGGCGACAGCGCCGAACAGACGTTAAAGCCTGTAAACGGTGGAAAAGCAGCTCGTCTCACCTTTTCCTCCTTCGTCTGGCTCTAATAACGAAGCTGAGAGCTGATCAGAGTTAATGATCTTCTCAGCGAAGCTCGTTCTGCTCGTTAGTTTGTGCTGATGATGCGGTGATTCAGTCACATGACGTTACTGAGTAGGACGAGCTCATGCGGCTCGTTTCAGGACACTGGTTCATCACATCAATGACAGATTTGAGCCACTTACCTAAACGAGCGTGAACCGTCGTGTCAGATCGGATTTGAATAAAATCGGATTTGAGCAATGAGGCTTGTAATGTGAACGTAGCTTATGACAATGAGTGCATTTAAATACACTTAATAATTTTATAACTGCAGAAAATCAGATTTGTCAACAATCTGATCAACGTGTTCACATGCACTTGAGTATTCAGATATTGGGGGAAAACTCTGGGTCTACAAGAGTCAGACAGTAATCAGATTTCTGCATTGCAGCCAATAAACTCACAGAAGTGACGTAAACGTAATATAAAGCAAACTTCATGGCTTCGTGTTTTTTTTCCTTTTTAAAACATTGCGCCACTTTACCTGAAAATACGAACGTCATCTAGAAGATGAGGAATATTTAAATCCGTCATTTCATCAAGCATGTATTTTGTGCCGTCTCACGGCGACGCTGCTCGCTTATTTCCAGTACAGCCGTCTGTTTTCACACATGCACAGATTGAGAAATCTGAAAAAAATCACAGTAAGAGTTCACAGCACTGAGAAATCTGATTACTGGGCTAAAATCCAGCCTCTTTATCAGAGTTCTTAATCAGACCTTCATCCGGTCTAAAAAATTCAGAGTGTGCTGATTACATGACCATTCAAATAATCAGATAAACAGCAGAAATCAGATCACGATTAGTTTATTGAGTGCTTATAAACGCACTGACTGTCTTATAGGGAAATCAGTGACTGACATTCAGTACTGTTCAAAACAAGAGGGCACTATTTATTTAATTTCCAGGCGAAATGGCCATTAAGTTCAAGTTACAAATTTTTCAGTGTCTATGTGTAAAATATTTTATATATATATATATATATATATATATATATATAAAAAGCAGGAAACATATGACACAGAAATTACACTGAAGCCTCAACCACCTAATACAATTTCTTTTAACAGTACCGTCTCAGACATAAAGGTAAACTGTCACTGGGGTGGGACCCTCAAGGGTTCATCTCAGTACCTTCAGTCAGGGAACATAACTGAACCATAATCCACTGAGATGATCTGTTCTAAGCTGTACTGACTCCACACACCCCGCCTCGCCTCGCCTCCAGGCTTTTACTCTACTGCTCTGTTTTAAAACATTCGGTTATGAAAAGGTACAAATACCAACTTTTCACCTGGAGGAACTGATTTAAGCTTCACAATCAGACCTTAAACCACTGCTGGCAGTTTGAGGGAACATTTACATTGTTTGTACCTTAATAAACGAAAAATGTACCTGCAGAGAACCTTCATTTCTAACAGTGTGCTTCAGTATTTGGTGTGTCCATTCTTTGCCTTCTAGAACATATTTCTCTGCACCTCCAAAGTTCTGTCTCAGAAGTTGGTTTAACATATTCTGTGCAGGTTTCAAGTAATCGCATTACAAATTTAGCCTCATCAGTCCTTCAGACCCGTCCAGATGTCCAGTTTTGATGTTCTAGAGCAAATCATCTTTTTGTCCATTTCTTCTTCGTCTTGACAGCTGCGCATCCTTTCACACCCACAGTGTTGAGGTTCCTTCTTTAGAAGATGAAAGTACTGTTTCTCTGACAGTTTTGTTGGTCTACCATGGTTGACAGGAGTCCCATTCTCTCTGTCCTTTGGTAATTCTTCAGTTTTAGAGACTCTTGTTTTTTTCCTCTTTGAGACTGAAGTTACTTATGGCCCTCAGATGTTCAGCTCCGTGGACATGGCCTTCCTGAGGCACATCTCAGAAACTCAATAACCCTCCTTTGTAGCCATAAGTATGGCGAGAGGGATCCCCATTTAGAAAGTGCTCCAAGCTACCAGGTCAGCACAAGTCATCAATTTTTAAGCGATGTGGGGCTGAAAGTTGGACAGCATGCTTACCACAAACCAGATCTCATTGATGTTCTTCAGTCCCGTGTGCGAAACCCTGTTTGACACAATCTTGAACTTCTTGATTTTGCCTATTGCTCTATCGACGAGCACCCTGTGCTTGGCCGCGGTCTTGGTGGTTTGTGTGCCCATGCTGCAAGTCTGTGTCCTCGATTTTGCAGTGGGGGACACGTCAAGTTTGAGCCCTAGTTTCTTGACATCGGTGTCGAGGAGGAAGCCTTTCTGTGCCATCAGTGCGTCCCCTTTATGAAGGTAGCCACACATGATGAGATTTTTAAGCTGTGCTGTAATTCCACACTGATTAAACACGTCCCGGTCAGACACGGATCCACCAAACAGATTTGACACAAACATCACGGACCCGCGAGGGTCGCAAGCTATCAGGCATTTACCCGCCGACTTGTGCTCGGAATAACTTTTAATCTCAGTGCAATCCAAGATCGCAAACGTTGTTGGATATTCGTTTTTGTAGTCTGTGGGCATCTGGGAAGCGATTATGTCTCTGTGAGGCCATGTGGGTATCTGACCTAACTTGTTATATAAGTAAGGGATCCACGAGCGGAAAATGATGCTCACACTTGGAGGATCGATCTGAAATCTGAACGCCAAATCTTTCACGTCGAAGTTGTTCCTTAGTTTCATAAGAACGAGTAAGAACTGCACGCGCAGCGGCATGCTTTTGACCGACTTAGTTGACCTCAGAAACGTAAGCGGCACCTCAGACTGTGGGGCGTGTGCGCTCCTGGGAAGTCCAAAAAAGGCACACAGGTGGTTGTACTGGTCGTAGGAAAATCCTGTGCAGTACTCAAAGTACTTGGGAACAGTGCTGTAGTGAACTGCTTCAGGCGTCAGACGCCCACAATTTAATAAGCTTCTATCAGGTGTTAAACACTCCTGTTGCTTTGGCTTTTTAAGGGCTTCAGCCTCTTCCTGCTGCTTTCTCACTGTTCTTGTGCCTCCTTTGAAGTTCTCAGTCAACATGCTTGTCTCACCGTGTGTTTGCTGCATACATGCCTGCCCTGGAAAACGAAACAAAAAAGAGAAAATGTATAACTTACTGCAAAAATATATTATAATTCACATTATACAGAGTGATTCGTCCAATTTCAACACGCCATATTTTTCCAACTGTGAGGAACCAATCACAATCCAATTGTGACTGTCAGTGGAAGACGGCTCCCTTCGGTTTGCGAGGAGATGCGACCCCTGAGTAGAAAGCGTTCTGCGCTCTCCACGTCAATAAGAGTGAATCAGTCATAACTGTGCAGTGTGATTTTCATGGGCCGTGAAGCTCCAACAGCTCAGAGCGTTTGTCGTTGGTTCCAAAGCACTGGATGATCTCCGAAATCGCACTGAAAGAGCCGTGAGTTCAGTGACCAGACATGCTCAATCCAGTATGGGATGAGTTTGACCGTGGCGTTGATGTCGTCTGTGTGGCTGGAGGAGGTTCATATTGAGCACAAACTTTATGCTCATTTAAACCATTTACAGTTCACTGCACTGTTCTGTAATGATTTACACGTGAAATAAATCGTTTTGAAGGCAAGGCAAGGCAAGGCAAGTTTATTTATATAGCACCTTTCATACACAACGGTCATTCAAAGTGCTTTACAAATGAAAAAATACAGAAAAATGTAATTAAAGTAAATAAAATAAAATTTATGTAAATTAAACATTTTTTAAAAAATAATTAAAACAACAGATTTAAAAGAAGTTAATCAAATTTAAAAGAAGGAGATAAAAAATTAGAATAAAAATAAGAAACATGATTAAAACAATAGATATAAAGAAGTTAAATGAAAGAGGATAAGAGTGCCGTTACAGGATAAAAGTGGATTAAACTGAGCTAAAGTCCTGCTCAAACAGGAAGGTTTTCATTCTGGATTTAAAAGTGTCGAGTGTTGGGGCTCTTCTGATGCTCTCTGTCAACTGGTTCCATTTCAGAGCAGCGTAGCTAAATGCCGCCTCTCCGTGTTTAGTTTTTACCTTAGGCTGCACTAACTGACCAGTTCCTGATGATCTGAGAGTTCTGCCCGGCTCATATTGCTGGAGCACATCTAATAAATATACTGGTCCTGCACTGATTATTATCAGGCTGCAGGTAAACATGGCTAGTGATTCAGAAAGATTCCCTGACCTGAAGGTGCTGATACTTCACTGATGTAGGGAAGCAGACGTACCTTTTGATTCTTCAGTTTTCTCTTGAGCTTCACCAGTAGCTGTAGCACTGGATAGCCACACCATGGTGTCTTTGTGATGATTCACGTCCCCAAGGGAAACTGGGGCCGGGCAATGCCTGGAAAGGCAAAATATCACTCATTCATTTCTAATTATCACAGATTTTGTGCCCTGGTGTTTAAATTACATTATTAAAATTTGCTGAAAATTTCAGTAAAACTGCCACCGTTCAAAACTACCATTCAAAGTTTTGCAATCACTATTTAGAATGAAAAACCTAAAACAATTTTTATTATATATTTACAATTTTTATACACACACACACACACACACACATCACACACACACACACACACACCCCAATATATATATATATATATATATATATATATAAATAAAAATCTGATGCAGATAAATGTATAATTTATACAGTATCAGTATCAATCAATTTCACAGCTTTCAACTAATTAGTGTGAAGCAGTGCACCTGTTAGATGTGTCTATATTGATGAACAGGGCCCTAGAAGATTCTGACTGACTAAATATTTCATTAGATCACTGAAAATGAAGATCTAATAACAATAATCTAGAACGCCTCATATTAGAAAAGTGGTAATCAAGGTAACGGGTAGATACCTTGAGAAAAAAATCACTGCAAATACATCATTAAGGTACATAATCTACAGTACACAGTTACAGTATCTAAAAATCTTTGAAATGCTAAACAAAGCATCTAAAAAAAAAAAAAAAAAAAAACAACTGGTGTCCAGCTTATAAGATTTAAACTTGCATATAAATCTACAAGACTTCAGTCTTATTGCATATAGAATTACACAATATCGATAGTTGAATATTACTACTACTATTATTATTATAGAGGAGGCAAGGCAATAAAAACATACCGTTTCTGTCGGCGGGGTCTGCTGGCTGCAGTCTCGGCCCTGGCATCCACAGGGATGGGGGTAGTATCAGTGGGCCGTCCATGAGTGACGTGCTAGAGAAGGCAAGGTATAAAGAGGAATTCAGGCCTAAAATTAGTGTTAAATGTTTAATCGGTGTTTAACATGCTATGCTGTCTAATTGCAGCATTGCATCCCTCAGCCTCATCAGTTGGATAAAATCCACAATATCATTTATTTTTTTTATTCAAGTGCTCCCTCACTACAATACCCAGCACATCTGTGTAACTCTTACCTCAGTCACTGATTTTTTTCTTTATTAATGACACAATTAACTGGACAAATACCGCCCAGTATAACACAGCCTCTCTAGTATCTCTGGATAGGCTCCAGCACCCCCCTCGACCCTGAGGGAGAAGCGGCTTAGAAAGTGTGTGTGTGTGTGTGTGTGTGTGTGTGTGTGTGTATGTGGGCAATATGGAAAAATAACATCACGATACTTCAAAACATTGTCACAACACACAATTTGCCTCACAATATTTAGTTTCTGAGCTTTGATAAGTTGGAAAAAGTATGACTACAATGGCTTTTATTCACTGCTTAACACACACACTGCTGCACTAAATCCAATGAACCAGGATTGCTCTTTATTTGTGATGAGGCACGCAGTCGGTGTTCTTTAGGTGCCCATCACTGTTGCTGTTTTGAAAAGACTTTTGAAAGACTAAAGTCGGTCACCCTCTCACATCTAAAGACAATGTCACAGGTTTCGGTCACAGACTATGATTTTGCAAAGACTAGAAATCTTGCAGGGTCACTATTTACAAGACTATTTATCTATTTTTAAGATTATTCCCCATCATTGACAGGCAGATGAACCCTTCTCCTTCTCCACCGTGAGGTGGTACAGATGGGAAGATACGCTGGCTGGGCGTGTAAAGATCTGGGGTTCAGAGCAGGTCACTGCTGAGCTGTATACTCTGGCAGATCATCACCCAGAATCTTTAATTAATTTTTTTTAATGTGCAGTCTCTTTTTTAATTTGACGAAGATTTACACATCTACGCAACATGCAGCAATTCAGCACTGCTGATGGGGCACTATGAACCAAAACAAACAAACAAAATAAATAAACAAAGGGGGAAAAAAAACATGGATGATTCTTCAATGTTGACATTCTTAAAGACGTCTGCGCATTCGCTTACATCACTGTTACTCCGAGAACATGAAATATTAAAACCCGTCAGTTTACATTTTAAACTGATTACCGTATTAAAGTGGAGCAGATTTGCAGATTTCAGGCAGTCACGCATGCATTTTCCCTCTCGCTCGCTGTCTGTCTCTCTCGCTGTCTGTCTGTCTCGCTCGCTGTCTGTCTCGCTCGCTGTCTGTCTGTCTGTCTCGCTGTCTGTCTGTCTGTCTGTCTGTCTGTCTGTCTGTCTCGCTCGCTCGCTGTCTGTGTCTCGCTCGCTCGCTGTCTGGCTGTGTCTCGCTCGCTCGCTGTCTGTGTCTCGCTCGCTCGCTGTCTGTGTCTCGCTCGCTCGCTGTCTGGCTGTGTCTCGCTCGCTCGCTGTCTGGCTGTGTCTCTCTCGCTCGCTGTCTGGCTGTGTCTCTCTCGCTCGCTGTCTGGCTGTGTCTCTCTCGCTCGCTGTCTGGCTGTGTCTCTCTCGCTCGCTGTCTGGCTGTGTCTCTCTCGCTCGCTGTCTGTCTGTCGCTCTCGCTCGCTGTCTGTCTGTGTCTCTCTCGCTCGCTGTCTGTCTGTCTCTCTCGCTCGCTGTCTGTCTGTCTCTCTCGCTCGCTGTCTGGCTGTGTCTCTCTCGCTCGCTGTCTGGCTGTGTCTCTCTCGCTCGCTGTCTGGCTGTGTCTCTCTCGCTCGCTGTCTGGCTGTGTCTCTCTCGCTCGCTGTCTGGCTGTGTCTCTCTCGCTCGCTGTCTGTCTGTCTCTCTCGCTCGCTGTCTGTCTGTGTCTCTCTCGCTCGCTGTCTGTCTGTCTCTCTCGCTCGCTGTCTGTCTGTGTCTCTCTCGCTGGCTGTCTGTCTGTGTCTCTCTCGCTCGCTGTCTGTCTGTCTCTCTCGCTCGCTGTCTGTCTGTGTCTCTCTCGCTCGCTGTCTGTCTGTCTCTCTCGCTCGCTGTCTGTCTGTCTCTCTCGCTCGCTGTCTGTCTGTGTCTCTCTCGCTGTCTGTCTGTCTGTGTCTCTCTCGCTGTCTGTCTGTGTCTCTCTCGCTCGCTGTCTGTCTGTGTCTCTCTCGCTCGCTGTCTGTCTGTCTGTTTCTCTCTCGCTCGCTGTCTGTCTGTCTGTGTCTCTCTCGCTCGCTGTCTGTGTCTCTATCGCTCGCTGATGATGATGATGAGCCAAAGACACGGATCTGAACTGGAGGAGGATGAAGGCTGTGTTCCCTCACCGGCCCCATTCGCCTGGAGAACAGGATCAAACGCGCATTTCTCACAGTTGTGGATAAAAAAGAGACTTAAGACTTTGACATAAGAGCTCTTAAGTCACGTTGGCCACCAACTACTTACAAAACTCGTACAAGCCAAGTTACATTAAGCGCAATAATCACAGCGCCGCTTTATTTTGCTTATTTTATGAACCACAACACTGAAGTAGCCCGACCTGCTAACATGCTAAGCTAACTAGCCTGGCCGCTATCGAAAAAAAATATTGTTTTAAAGACTTTTATTTCAAACCTGGACTAAAAGGGATCATATGTGGTGTAACTTAGGTTTTATGTGAATATCTGCCGAGCCGCCTGCTGGCTGAGTTTTAGCTACAGCCGCTACGAGTTCGTTTGTTTGTTTATTTATTTACGGTTAGCTTGGCGCTAGCGATGCTAACGGAATTAGCATCAGTGCTACTTGTGCGAATCGGCCGATAAACACTGCGGTGTGTTACTGACAAGCATCTGAATCCCGAGTCTCGATGTCAGTGAAATGAAGAAGTTCAAGAAATGGCTTAAATATTCCGTCCTAGAAATGTCAGTGTGGTTAATCAGAGCACAACGGTCAGCGGTTAGCAGTCCGTCGTACTGGCGGCCAGTTCGCCCGGTTTGAACGCGTAATCGAGGCGACAGCGACTCAGAGTTCCCCCTCCAGGGACCGAGCCGGTGTCCGAGCTCGTATTTACTGCGTACGGATTCATAACATGCAGAACAAGTGAGCCAACAGGGCAGGTTAGCCTCGTCAGTCAGCCGAGACGCCTGCAGCTGAGCACCGGCTCTGCTGCTCGGCTGCAGCCACCGTGTCCGCCCCTGAGCGCCGCCTTACTGGTTAACTCTAACGCCGCAAACCCACAAATAGCGCACACTCACCGGCTGCGAACCTGAGTCTCCCGCCGGGCCACACAAAGTGGGAAGCGCCCCGTCTTTCAGGAGTAAGAGCTGCGAGAATCCAGCGTTGAACTGCGCTCGGTTCCTGAAGCTGTCCTCCGTGAAGTGCCGGGCGCACAGCACGACGTTTGGGACAGTGGAGGGAACCGAGGGGAAGATGAACCTCAGCCACTGGCTTCTTTGTGGTTCTGCCTTTGGCAGCGCGTACAGCGGAGATTTCCCCTCACAGCGGAGAACACAGCGCCTTCTCGACATGGCCAGACTCAACAAGCTCGCACCGGCCTCCGGCAGCGGAGCCAGAGAGCCGGTTTATTTACCTACAAACTCCGTGTGACCGCTGGGAGCCAAGCTAGCCGTAGGCGGACAATAAGGATTGTGTTACAAGATTGCGTCATCTTATAACAACGGGGAAAGGGCCGGAGCCGCTTTATGAGGAGCCTGTCCCCCTTATGTCAAAAATCAGGCCTGCTGAACAGCAGAGGGCGCCCGCGAGCGAGTCCTCAATGAATGGGAGTGAATGGAGCCCAACGGCTAAAAACGAAGTTAAAATAGTTTCTAACCACTCGCCCAGAACCTTTCTTTAATTTCAGAAAGCAGAAAGATGTGTTTCACAAAAAAAGCAAAGAAAACTCGCCAATATTTCAATACATTTAAGATTACAAATCCGCACCTTTAATTTAAATGTGTTCATCGTTTGCATGTGAACAAAATGTATTGCCATTTTCATGTAGAAACGATGTACGCAACTGAATCGAGTAAATTTAATATACTACCAGAGAACTTGTAGAGAGGAGAATCACCACTCTAATGTCTTCAGGTTTCTCAAACGCTAGAGGGCGCTCCCGAGCCCAAAATGAATGGGTTGATATGGAGCATTTGAGCGAAATCATAGTTTATTAATGTTTAAACATTTTTAGTGTAAAAGAATGCGGTAATTTCCTGACAACAGAGCAGCATAAAGCGTTTTAACACCGCTGTTATATTTTTAAGAGCTTTTATAAAACAGCGCCTCTTGTAGGTCCATGACGTCAGTGAGCGCGAACAGCCAATGAGCTGCTCCGCTCGCCCATCAATCATCAGGCTCTAGCAGTAAAGCCCGCCTCCTGCTGCTCAAACCCCGTTTGCTGTAGAAATAAAGGACAATGTTGGCGAGTTTTCTTTCTTTTTTTAGTGAAATACATCCGTCTAGTTTCTAAAATGAAAGGAAAGTTCTGGGCGAGTGGTTAGAAACTAGTTTAACTTCGTTTTTAGCCGTTGGGCTCCATTCACTCCCATTCATTGAGGACTCGCTCGCGGGCGCCCTCTGCTGTTCAGCAGGCCTGTTAGCCGCGCCGCTGTTTCTGTGACGTCACTCGGAGAGGAAGCACGAACCCACGTGTCTGAGGAGCATGGCTGCCTCCTGAAGGAAAATGACCATAAATGTCAAAGCGGACTGTTTGCTCTGTTTACTATTTAAAAAGCCACAGGTTTAGCTGTTCGAAGCTGCGCTCAGACGCTCTGTAAAATGTTTCAGGCAGCTGTTAGTAGCGCGGTGTGTCCTGTAGTGAAGGACCTGAGGGTGTTTGTGCCCCGCCGTCTGTCTCTCAGTGCGGGTCTGAGTGCTCGAGCTCCGCGCCCGAAGCCCCGGGAGGTGCCGCAGATCGCCGGGCTGGAACGGATCTCCTACGCCGAGCGGATGCACTATGTGCCCGGCTTGGCAAAGCCGGAGATGCCGACGTGGGAGCGGGGCTGGAAGGACCCGAGACAGAACCGATCACCCAAACCCGAGCAGATGGAGCTCTACAGAGAGAAACCCTGCTACATCTACACCCAGACCACCAACGCTCTGGAGGGTAAGAGTGCAGATAGCTCGGCAAGTACAACGTATTCACCTGCAAGTGTCAGAAAACGAAAGCTTCAATAAATAGGTGTGATATCAAAGACACTATATGACCAAAACTATGTGGACACCCCTCCTAAATTTTGAGTTCAGCTGTTTGCTGGCAGGTCACAGACATGCAGTCTCCATAGACAAGCACTGGCTGTTTAAATGTGGTTGTGTCATAGCTGTCATAGGATGCCACCTTTTCCACAAATCAGTTCATGAAATTGCCAGCCCAGCTAGGTCTGCCCTGGTCAACTGTAAGTGCTATTATTGTGAAATGGAAACATGTAAGAGCAACAGCATCTCAACCGTGAAGCGGGAGACGGTGGAATCTCACATTCCGCGGCCGCTGAGCGCTAAAGCACATAAAAGTCACCTGTTCTCGGTTGCATCGCTCACTACAGAGTCCCAGACTGTCTCTGGAAGCAGCATCAGCGCAACTGTCTATCAGGAGGTTCATGAAATGGTTTTAATCAGAATCGAGCTTTATTGGCCAGGCTTTGGTTACAGGAGCTTACAGTGCAGAATATCAGACAAACATTTACATGTAGTGAATAAAATAAAATAAATATTAAAAAAAATAAAACATGCATTCCTACCATCACACACACACACACACACACACACACACACACACACACACACACACAGTCATACCTGTAACCTTTACCTTGTGCAAAGTATGAGTGTGAAGTTAAAGTGCTGAGTGCAGCAGCAGTTAAAGGGTGTATAGTGGCAGAGAAAGGGATCAGGAACACTCAGATAAGTGGGGTAATATGGCAGGTAAGTGGGGTAATATGGCAGGTGAGTGGGGTAATATGGCAGGTGAGTGGGGTAATATGGCAGGTAAGTGGGGTAATATGGCAGGTGAGTAAGATGCTAGAATAAAACACTAGTTGAGATGGCAGTTCCAGAGGATGGAGTTGAGTGATACTGTATACCAGTACAATTAGAAGTGCAGTTTAGAAGCTGTAATATTGTTTATATGTAGTAGTTAACTGTTCAAGAGAGTGATGGCTTGTGGGAAGAAGCTCATCTGTAGCCTGGATGTCCTGATCCTCATCTGGCTGAAGCGCCGGTCTGAGGGACGGAGCTGGAACAGGTGGTGGCCGGGCTGAGCAGCAGCACACAAGCCTGTGTTCATTATGTGAAACACCAGGCGTCGGCTGGAGTGGTGTAAAGCACTGCCACTGGACTCTGAAGCAGTGGAAATAGTGTCTGTTGCGCTGATCTGAGTGGATCAGACACAGCAGTTCTGCTGGAGTTTTTCCAGGCGTCCTGTGGGCAGTGTCCTGTGATTGCTGATGAAGGACTAAAGGATGACCAACGAAACTGTGCAGCAGCAGATGAGCTGTGGTCTTTGACTTTACATCTACAAGGTGGACTGACATGGTAGGAGTGTCTAATAGAGTGGACAGTGAGTGGACACAGTGTTTCAAAACTCCAGCAGCACTGCTGTGTCCACCAACACATCACCACCACGTGAGTGTTACCGCAGTGCTGAGAATGATCCACCACCCAAATAGAACCTGCTCTGTGAGGGTCCATGGGGGTCCTGACCACAGAGTATCAGAGAAACAGATGGACTACAGTCTGTAACTGTAGAACTACAGAGCGCAGTTATACAGTAAGTGGAGCTGATAAGATGGACAGTGACCATAGAAACAAGGACATAATATCGTGTATGATTGGTGTATATTAACACACACTAGAACATCAGTGTATAAACACACACATACAGACCAAGAAACACGCCACAAAGATAGGAATACGTGTGTGTGTGTGTGTGTGTGTGTGTGTGTGTGTGTTTGTCTAATCAATGCTCCTCTCTCTGTTCAGGTGTCCGACAGGCCCTGTGGCTCACTAAAGCCAAACTCGTCGCAGGCTTACCTGAGCAGATTGCCTCGTTAGCGGAGGATTCGGCCAATCAGATCGGCGATCAGGATGAGCGAGTGCAGAACGCCATCAGACACGCCCGCTTCTGGGACACCACAGAAAACCGGCCTTCCAGAGAGAGGTTCTGGTGAGGAACCTTCTCTGTAAACATTGATCTGTTCGAAAGGCTTACAGACACAGTGTTGAGCTGAAAAGGGCTTTGCGTTCACATGCAAATCACAATAAATGGCTTTCTGGCAACATACTAAACTCACATTTTTGCATAATTTAGTTGTTGAGATGTAAACGAAGTCAGTTTGGCTTGGGTCACCATCACTACCGCACAAATATAGCCGTTTTATTTACTATCCAAAATGAATCCGGGACTATTTTTTCCTTATAACTCCCTGCATGTGTCCCTCCGCCATGAGTGGAATTTAAAAATATGGACACACCCTTTTCAAAACTGCCATAAAACAGTGTCTCAGACATCAGGCAGTTTAATAATAACCATTTAATGTCATGACTTTCAGAGGGAGCTTTCAGAGGTGGACGTCTGGTTCCTATCACTTCTGTTATAATGTTTCTCTACAGTGAACTCTACGATTTCATATCAAAGCACTCTGAATGACCTTGTTTACATCTTGATGGTGGAGTTTTGCAGAAATTTCCCATTTTATCTATGAAAAAGCTGCTCGTTACTGTGGGCCAAAGCAAGAGCACACAAACTTGATTGTACTGTTTTTCAACCCGGATGTGGGGGGACAGATTTTATGTGTTTATTTATGTATTTGCAGAAAAGTCTCCTTATTATTTCTAGTATTATAACATTATGTGCTGCAAAAAAATGAAACTTGGCTCTTTTTGCATATAATTTTCCACCACAATGTATTATTTTAGACGACTGCGCCACCTTGTGGCCAAAATGATGTTTAACTAGGACATAATTTAACCACATTGTGCAACGTCACCACATTAAAAAAAGACTTTGAAATTGTCACCTCTAAGTACGACCCAGGAGCACCTTGTGGCACCTTTGTCACAGGGTAGAACCGGTTCTTTAGTATCCTCCTCGGCTCTCCTGGTCTCTGTAATTGGCTCAGGCTCTTCGATATGCTGAGTGGCATTTGGCCCGGCGCTGCTCTGACAGGGTGTTGAATTTAATGACGGTCATTAAACACAGAGCAGTCTGCCGGCCGAGCAGGGGGCCGCTCCGTAAAGCCTTTATTAATTAATTTTGCCCCCAGGCAGCCTGCTATTCGTGGGAGTCTCTTCGCCAAAGCTTTGATACCCCTCCTGCCCCCTCTGAAACGCTGCCCTTTGGAGGCCTTTTCATCAGCCGGCCTCTGCTCTCTGTATCGTTTCTCTCCACGCTGAAGTCCAGCATGCTGCAATATATAGAAAGACCATTAAACTGAATTCAGCTGACATTTCCTATAGAACTTAATTAACCAATTAATGTCCATATCTGAAAAGGTACGTTTTTGATACATACGTGCTCTTTCCTTATTATACCAAGTTTGTGTTGCAGATAAAGGGGTTAAGTTTGAAATGCAAAATTACGACTGAATATTCACTGTATTTCCAAAAGTATTCGCCCGTCTGGCTTCACACGCGTATGAGCTTGAGTGACATCCAATTCTTAATCCATAGCGTTTAATATGGTGTCGGCCCACCCTTTGCAGCTATAACAGCTTCAACTCTTCTGGGAAGGCTTTCCACAAGGGTTAGGAGTGTGTTTATGGGAAATTTTGACCGTTCTTCCAGAAGTGCATTTGTGAGGTCAGACACTGATGTTGGACGAGAAGGCCTGGCTCACAGTCTCCGCTCTAATTCATCCCAAAGCTGTTCTATCAGGTTGAGGTCAGGACTCTGTGCAGGCCAGTCAAGTTCTTCCACACCAAACTGGCTCATCCGTGTCTTTATGGACCTGCTTTGTGCACTGGTGTGCAGTCATGTTGGAACAGGAAGGGGCCGTCCCCAAACTGTTCCCACAAAGTTGGGAGAATGAAATTGTCCAAAATCTCTTGGTGCTGAAGCTTTAAGAGTTCCTTTCACTGGAACTAAGGGGCCGAGCCCAACTCCTGAAAAACACCCCCACACCATGATCCCCCCTCCACCAAACTTTACACTTGGCAGAATGCAGTCAGACAAGTACCGTCTCCTGGCAACCGCCAAACCCAGACTCATCCATCGGATTGCCAGATGGAGAAGCGTGATTGGTCACTCCAGAGAACACGTCTCCACTGCTCTAGAGTCCAGTGGCGGCGCTTTACACCACTGCATTCCACGCTTTACATTGCGCTTGGTGATGTAAGGCTTGGATGCAGCTGCTCGGCCATGGAAACCCATTCCATGAAGCTCTCTATGCTGTTCTTGAGCTGATCTGAAGGCCACATGAAGTTTGGAGGTCTGTAGTGATCGACTC
This sequence comes from Pygocentrus nattereri, assembly GCF_015220715.1. NCBI lineage: Eukaryota > Metazoa > Chordata > Actinopteri > Characiformes > Serrasalmidae > Pygocentrus > Pygocentrus nattereri. Next base: position 5,224,181 of record NC_051229.1, read on the forward strand.
TCAAAGTCAGTGACCTCTGCGCACTATGCCCCTCAGCATCCGCTGACCCCGCTCTGTCATTTTACGTGGCCGACCACTTCGTGGCTGAGTTGCTGTCATTCCCAATCACTTCCACTTTGTTATAATCCCACTGACAGTGGACTGTGGAATATTTAGTAGTGAGGAAATTTCACGACTGGACTTGCTGCTCAGGTGGCGTCCGATCACGGTACCACGCTGGAATTCACTGAGCTCCTGAGAGCGACCCATTCTTTCACTAATGTCTGTAGAAGCAGTCTGCAGGCCTAGGGGCTCGGCTTTATACACCTGTGGCCATGGAAGTGATTGGAACACCTGAATTCAAGGATTTGGATAGATGAATACTTTTGGAAATACAGTGTACATGTTATTTGTATGTCTTCTTTGATGTGTATTGTCAGTTATTATATTACAAAGAGAAAAAAAATAGTCCTATTGGGCTATTTTTGTTGGACCATTCATTATCAAATGTTCACTCGATATAAACATTAAAATAATGTAAAAATAAAATAATAAACCTGAAGAAATGGAATTAGGAGGTTTTAATATGTTGTCTTAAACATTTTAGACGCTAAGTGGTATTTTTAGATGTTTTAATTGATATTTATTCTACTATAATTACATAAATGCAGTATATTTTGCTCAGTTTCTCAGTCTTAAGAGTGATCATCACTTCTGGATCATCAATTCTGGTTATTAATTTTATTAGAACTTCATTCTGGATATTTATTTTATTATATCTTATTTATAGCTTCATTCTGTATGTAAATTATATTAGAAATTCATTGTTATTTATTATGGGTATTAATAACATCAAAACTTTTCTGGAAATTAATTTAGTTTGAACCTAATTTTCGATGTTGCTGTTATTATGAAGTCACCGTGGAAATTCATCCTTTTGGATATTAATTTTATAAATTAATTCCTGATGTTTTACAGCTTTTAATTAAATGGCGTGTCCATCAGCTCTGGACGTGACTAACATTTTAATTCATTCATTCATTTTTCTTTTTTCATGCATTACAGCTTCTGTATTAGTGTGAAATGCTCGACATGCACGGTTCTGATCTTTACTATCCTGCTTTACGTTTATCTGAAACACAATGTCGATTGTTGACACTGATTGCAGCCTTTTGAACAGCTGTGTGTTTGTCTCCTCTGTTTTAGACAGTGTGATGATTTCACATCCAGTTTTTTTCTTATTCTTCTGCAGTCCGTCTCTCCTGAACAACCTGCTGCACCTGTGCGGAGGGCTGCAGGTCACTCGCCCCGGCCTGGCCAGGAGGATGCTGGCAGATAAATACAGCCTGGCAGCCAGCTGGAGCAGAGGTGAGTCGACCACTGGGGCTATGATGTAGAAGGCATTGTTTTGCTTTGGCTCTACAAATAACAAGGGATGCAAATTCTGAGAAATTTGATGACTATTTGTCATTATGCAGCAATTAATCACCAACTGTCAGAATATACAGAATAAACAGTGCATGAACATCCAATAGTAAATTAACAGAGCTATATATACACACACACACTGCTCAAAAAAATAAAGGGAACACTTAAACAACACAATATAACTCCAAGTAAATCAAACTTCTGTGAAATCAAACTGTCCACTTAGGAAGCAACACTGACAATCAATTTCACAGCTGTTGTGCAAATGGAACAGACAACAGGTGGAGATTACTGGCAATTAGCAAGACACACTCAATAAAGGAGTGGTTCTGCAGGTGGGACCACAGACCACTTCTCAGCAAAATGACCTTCAGCATGACCGGTTTGGCAGTGGGTCAGTAATGGTGTGGGGTGGCATTTCTTTGGAGGGCCGCACAGCCCTCCATGTGCTCACCAGTGGTAGCCTGACTGCCATTAGGTACCGAGATGAGATCCTCAGACCCCTTGTGAGACCATATGCTGGTGCGGTTGGCCCTGGGTTCCTCCTAATGCAGGACAATGCTAGACCTCATGTGGCTGGAGTGTGTCATACAAGGTTTTCTTCCGACAACAGTGATCTCTCTCTCTCTCTCTCTCTCTCTCTCTCTTTCTTTCTTTCTTTCTTTCTTTCTATATCTCTCTCTCTCTCTTTCTTTCTTTCTGTCTATATTTCTTTCTTTCTTTTTTTTTCTTTCTCTCTTTCGGTCCCTCTCTCTCTCTATCTCTCTCTCTCTCTCTCTATCTCTCTCTCTCTCTCTCTCTCTGTGTGTGTGTGTGTGTGTGTGTGTGTGTGTGTGTGTGTGTGTGTGTGTGTGTGTGTATATATATATATATATGTGTGTATATATATATATATATATATATATATATATATATATATATATATATATATATATATATATATATATAAATATCCATCATTTTCTTGTAATCAACAGTGTTTCACAACTGATTATTACAGTGCAACATCAGAGCGATACGAGCTCACATAATTATTAAACTAAGCAGTCAGACTTGTCAAGTAACTCTTTTCTGTGTTCTCTCAGGTGAGGATTTGTTTCAGATCCGTGGTCAGAACGGGCTGCTTTTAAACAGCATGACCCCGCTGCCTGTGGTGGCTGGACAGGAGGAGGTTCAGTCAACAGCTGAACACGTCCTGGAGACCTTCTACCCCATCTCCCCCACCATCGACCTGCAGTGCGCTCACGTCTACGAACAGAAAAACTCCACAGGTTAGTTTTCCTATATTTCCTTTAGTAAAACCTACGCTCTGCATTTGAGAGATCAGGGTTTATTTCAGTTCTCAGGACCTCACACACACAAACTGGTTCTTATGGAGTTATTGAGCATTAGGGCTAAGATTAAGACCAGGGTTAGGATTAGGTTAGAGGGTTAGATGTTTAATAGATATTAATATTTATTTAGTTCAGTGTGTGTTGAAGACAAAAAGCACGTCTGTTAATAGCAAAGTGGTCTGTTTTCTAACTCCACAGTTAACCCTTGTGTGGTGTTGATGTTGTTACTCAGTGGTCTGGTGGACCTATTGCATTACAAGTGGCCAGTGTAGGGTTCTTTAGCAGCTGTAGCCAGTCAGCAGCTTGTCAATGTTCTACACCCACACCCACACACACTCACTAACAGCAGGCCATGTAGGAGGAGAACAGAGTGAAGGACACGGCACCTCCACACTTTTACTCCCTGCGGGTTCAGCCCAGCATTATGTGTAATATAAATGTGTGGCAGGTGAACAGTGTGAAGACCCTGAAAATGGGTTATTTCATATGTTCCTCACAGAAAAAGATGAAAGACCACTGTTAGAAACGAAGGATCTGTGCAGGTAGATTTTTCATTCATAAGGGTACAAACAATATAAATGTTCCCTCAAAGGTGCAGCAGTGGCTTTAAGGTCCAACTGTGAACCTTAAATCAGTTTCTCCAGGTGAAAAGTTGGTATTTGTTCCTTTTCATAACCGAATGTTTTAAAACAGAGCAGTAGAATAAAAGCCTGGAGGCGAGGCGAGGCAGGGTGTGTGGAGTCAGTACAGCTTAGAACAGATCATCTCAGTGGATGATGGTTCAGTTATGTTCCCTGACTGAAGGTACTGAGATGGACCCTTGAGGGGACCACCCCAGTGACGAGGGGTCCTACCCCAGTATGGGAGGCAAATCCTGCCAAAAAGGAAATGAAACTGTAATATGGAAATGTACATACCCCGGAGACAGTTGAGTGCCTTTATTTCTGAGAGTGTGCTGTCTCTGTTTTCTGGTGTTTAGGTTTCAGAGAGGACTATCCATACCCTCACGCTCACACTCTGTATGTGATGGAGGCTGGAACCACTCGTAAGCTGTACCCCGAGCAGCTCCGGGCTAAGATGATCATGTTCACTTTTGGGAATGCCCTAGCACGCGCCCGAGCCCTTCATGGAGTAAGACCTTCACTTCCTTTAGTGTTCATTCACCCGTAGAAGTCACATTTAATGTGGATGGTAAAAAAAAATCTATTGATTTATTTACAGTGCGGTAAAGCCGGACACCACCCTTTATTCCTTTCATCTCCAGTCAAAATGGCTATTAAGTCAAAGTTCTCCACTTTTCAGATTAAAATTTTCCAGATATTCAGTGAGTCACTCTTTACCTTCATTCCAGCTTTCATTCTTTTCAGGAGATTCACTTTCAGTTCCTCAAAGAATCTGCAGACATGCCTCCAAAGTTCAGGCTGGTTAGGTCTTCTGAGTCCATCGGTCAGTCCATCGTTCGGTTCTTTGTTTGATGTGTCCGTCTCCTTTTCTCAGTGAGGTTCTTCTTGATCAGCTACACGTCCTTTCAGACCCACAGCGCTGAGTGGTCTTCTCACAGTGGAAGGATGGACAGAAATTCCTGTGGATGTTTTCAGATCTGAAGCAGCTTGATCTTCTCCTCTCTCTCAGAGATCAAAGCTTTCAGTGCTGTTTATCTGATGGGGGCAGATCTGGGGTCAACTAGGTCTTCCAGGTGGTTGTTAAGAGTCCCATTTTCTCTCCAGATTGGTAGCAGAAACTGCTACTTTTTCCACTCATCTTCAATTGACTCTCTTCTTTCTTATGCATGTGAATTATTTTATATCGAATCTCCTCAGAAATATTTCCTGAACAATTAATAACTTTAACATAATGACTGTTTTGACTGGAAATTAATAAATGAAGGGTGGTCTCTGACCTGACCGTGACACAGTACTGTATGTCCTTAAGGACAGATCTTAAACCTTCAGTTCGGACAATGTGTTTGTGAGTAGGAGAGGAGGTATTTTATTGTGTTTTGAATTTGATGAATGTGTGCAGTCTTGTTTTACACAAATGTTCTTCGGACCTCAGACTCAAACCTGTCCATTCCAGATGTAAATGTAATTTATGAGACTAACCATGTAATAAATTATCCTGTTACATTACAAGTAGTACCACAAAATAAACAATAAACAATAATAAAACAGCAGTAATAACTCAGAACAAGCAGTTTAGCAGTTCAGCTTTATGTAAATGAGATCTTCTGACCTTCTCCCAGCATTTCATGCACTTTAATAGCCTTACTATGACTTTTGCTAGACGTGTTCTTTCACACTGAACAGTGCAGAGAGAAGTTTCTGAGTGTAACCAGCATTTGTCTTCTCACAGAATGAGCCCAAGGTCCTGGAGAAGCCCATCGTAGTGCAGAGTGTGGCCACTAACGGCCGTGTCTTCCAGTTTGTGGTTTTCCAGCTCAACACCACGGCACTGGAGTCCGACAGTGGTGTGAAGAACCTGGTGTGGGTGGACGCAGACCAGCCGCTCTACGAATTCGCCAAGGTCCGGCCTCTAATCAAGAAGAAGGTTGTGCAGGTAGGTGCTCTAAAGCTTTATCCTAGTGGCATTTCTGTTTTTTTGTGCTGGCCACACAAGAACAGGAGTGGAGACTCGAGGAAAAAGAAATTTAATGAGTGCGCATCTTCCCAACCAAGCAAGTCTAACTCTGCTTACACAGCCATCAAACTTCTAGTCACTCCGGAAAACACACCCTCTAGTTGTCTCTTTGTCTAAACAACCCCGAAAACCCCACTACTTGATGGGCGGCTGCCTCTGCCTTTGTAATTAAAATAGAGGTTTTGAGGCCCACCTGGGAAATTTAGTCTCCCCCACCAGAAACCAGGATGTCTCCTTCAACAAATGGCATTGCTAGATTGAGGAGCTATAGATAACCAGATGTGAAATAGGCTGACCACTGGGGGTCGTTACATGACAAAGGACCGGTTCTCTGCAGCCCCAACACAAAATGCAAAGGAGAATAACACGAAAGGCAAGGAAAACAAAAGAATGCTCAAGAAAAGATACAAAGTTAGTCAAAGCAAATAAAGTGAAATAAAATAATATTTAATACTAGTATGGATTTTTTTCAAAAACAACCACAAAATCATTTTATGAAGTGGATAGTTCCAGTCCTAAAATCTGATTGGCTGAGCGGCATTCGAATCCACAATATTCCCACACCTATGAACTCTTTATTACACCCTTGTGCTGTTAATGGAATAATCTTTGACTCTCATGCTGCTCGCACGGACCCCCGGGTGTACTGACGAAGTAAGAACCCAGTTTTTATTTAAAATGAGGGGCTGACAGCTTATGTTCTGAACTAGAACCAGGCTGGTCAGATAGCTAACAGGCTAAAAGATAAACACCAGCCTGAACATTAATATCACAGACTTGAATTGAAGTACTTACCGTATGATTTACTGTAAAATGGCAACATAAGTCACTTGAGTGGATTACACACTTCACATGTTAGTGTTTGTCAGAAGTCACGTCAGACCCGGGCTGAATCCCAAACGGCTCTGTACTCCCTAAATAGTGTGCTAGATATGAACGTTTAGTAATTCTAGCCTCTACAGCCACACAGTGAATCATTTATCGAGTGAGGATGTGTCCGAGTATCAAATGACTATTGCTTAGCTGTATTTTGCTCTGTTGGGCTGCAGGATCCAGTATTTAAATTCCTACGTAGTGCACTAGGTAGGGAGCAGGGAGCCGTTTGAGATTCAGCCCCAGCGTGAGAAGAGGGCGCCGCTGGATTGGTGCTAAATAAGATTCACAGCTTCTCGTGGCTTATTGTCTCTATATACCCAAGTGAAAACGTTTATGGTACCTGGTTAATAACTTTATTTGGTGATGTTTTAATAGGTCTGTTAGATGACCAGTAAGCTTTATGCAAAGACCATTAGAGTGAACCAGAATGATCCTGGGAAGAACCATCAGGGCCTTCTAAGCCTTCAGAAAAGACCTGATGATTTCTGTAAATAACAGAAAATGCATCACTGTAATTTTTATTAAATGTAATCAATGTGCTTGTAGATTTTTCAAGCGTTGGACTAATACTCTGGTTTCATTGTTAAACTTTGGTTGGAAACAAAAACTGGAAAATGATCCAATCAGGATTGTTTTCTCTGTGGTATCTAGGTAGATTCAGCTGAGGGAGCTCTCCCATTGGTCAGGACTTCAGGAGCTGAACTGAAGGCCTCACACTTGGATTAACAACCAACATAATTAGGAAGTGACAGAGGAATCAACCAGTCATGTTTTGATTTACTGTGGAACCAAATTTGTAAAAAAAAAAAAAATCTTTGCACGTTCTAGATACATTACCACGTGTGAATGAGCCGTAGTCTAAGCAGATTTCAGTCGTTAGGAATAGAAAACATTTTTAGGTTTGGGTTCTCTAACTGTATTCTCCTCTTGTGCCCGCAGGTTCCTGCTGGTTTATCAGGATATCAGCCGGACACCTTCAAGAAATTCCTGGCTCTCTACCTCCATGGAGCAGTATGAACGTCCAGAGAACCAACAATAGCCTTTTCAACATTACCATGGAATATTTTACACAAAGTTTCCTTAATGGGGGAAAAAAATAAAAAAAACCCTCCTCCAGTCTTTTCCTTTTTTCACACTGATCTCAAGTAAAGCCAACGACAGAACAAACATCACATGTTCATATATGTTTGTTTATTTCAAGGAGGAGCAGGAAAATTGAGTTGCATTCATTATCAGATTCATATGGATGGTAAAATAATTTAATCGGTAAAATGTAACAAGTCATTCTTATGTTTCTGCTTAGCTTCGTTTCAGATGAACAGTGTAAACAATATACATTCTTATGGCAGAAAAATATAATACAGCAGGTGCTATAGGTCCAGAGAGGCGTTGGAGCTCTAGAACAGCTTCGGGAAAGACGAAAGCTTCATAGAGATAACGAATGTATCAAAATAGATCAAATTTAATCGTCTGTCGTCTTCTAGTGCGCTTCCTCACACGTGGATAAGAACATAAGCATGAGAAGAAAGCACTTACACATGATAGCAGATTACGTGCGACGGAGGAGACGAGCATTCGATCTCCTGAGAAGAGAATATTTCAATCTGCGAATTAAGAAATGAAAGTGAGCCTTGAGACTGCTGCACTGAATTTACTCGATACAGCATTTCCACAACGGTAAACGATATTACATCACCACAATTATTCTGTTTGGTGTAATATTGTTCTTGCTGATGTGGAACGTCTGTAAATCAAGTCAATTCAATGCACGTTTCAGCATAAAAATAAGATCATCCTGCCAAGCTTCAGGCGTACTGTACTGCACTCATACCCCTGCCTTACTGCTGCTTCTCATCCACAAGCTTGTACGTGATTAACATGCCAAAAAGGCACAGGTGGCGTTTTCCCACCAGGCAGCGCGATACACTTCTAAATCGCATTTCATCCTCATTTCCACTGCTAAGTGAACCGTACCGTACGAGGCGGCTCAATTTGGCTGCGCCTTGCTGGGGTGACAAGCTGGTATTTACAGTCGTGTGCAAAAGTTCGGGCCCCCTTGGCCAAATGACGTTTTTGTTGCTTGTCTAAGTGAAAAGTCAACACACTCGTCTACAGAGAACAAAAAAAAAAAAAGTTATACCACCTATTGTACGCGTTCAGTTTTTTCCATTTCAACTCAACAAATAGAAATGGCACATTAAGTTTGCTAAAAATGCCGTATTTAGGTGATTTCTCTCAAAAAACAAATAGAATTGGTGCATTACATCAGCTAAAAATGCCATATTTAGGTGATTTCTCTCAAAAAACAAATAGAATTGGTGCATTAAATCAGCTAAAATGCCATATTTAGGCATTTTCTCTCAAAAAAACAAATAGAATTGGTGCATTAGATCAGCTAAAATGCCATATTTAGGCATTTTCTCTCAAAAAACAAATAGAATTGGTGCATTAAATCAGCTAAAATGTCATTTAGGCATTTTCTCTCAAAAAACAAATAGAATTGGTGCATTAAATCAGCTAAAATGTCATTTAGGCATTTTCTCTCAAAAAACAAATAGAATTGGTGCATTAAATCAGCTGAAATGCCATATTTAGGCGTTTTCTCTAGAGAATGTGTTCATGTGTTCATTTTCACTTAGAAAATCAACAGAACATGCCATTTGACCAAAGATGGTCAAACTTTTACATACAACTGTGTGGGCGGAGCCAGTAATGGTGCAAATCACTGACTGGTCAAACGCAATCATCACAGTATCACTACACTGGAATCAGTTGACCACTATTTCTAAAAAAGCACAAGCTAACTCGAATCGGTCAGTGACTCTTTACCTAAAATCAAAAGCAGATGAACGTAAATCAGAAGCTGAAGCTTCTTCATTGTTGCTGCTCTGTGTCTCTCTGTAGATCCACATGAGAAAACTGGTATGTGGTGGGAAGCAGACATGGGGGGGGGGGGGGTTCTATTTAGAACCACAAGTTCTACATAGAAACATTTGCCTGCTTAAATGATTCTTTGCATGGTGAAAAGGTTCTTCAGATTGATGGAGAATGTGTTGATGGTTCTGTAGAACATCTTTTTGAAAGAGGTTCTATGTAGCACCAGAAAGGCTTTCGCTATTGATACAAGTTTGACATTGGAACGACAGAACCCTTTTGGTGCCAAATAAAACCCTTTGCAAGATGATTCTATGTTGCATCATCTTCAGCACCTTCATCATCAATATGAAGGACCATTTCATGATCAAAAGAACCCATTAATCATGCAAAGGGTTCCTCAAGTGTCCATGGTTCTGTATCAAACCATTTTTTTTTTACTCAGGAACCCTTGAAGAACCCTCTCTCGTAAGTGTATAGAACCATTTCTTGGTACAAAGGTTCTTCAGGTTGATGGAGAATGTTGTATATAGCTCTATATACAATCTTTTTGAAAATGGTTCTATATAGAACCAAAAAGTGGGGGTTCCACCGCTGAGACGTCAAGCTTTTAACAAAAGAAGAACTCTATTTGGTGCTATATAGAATCACATGCAACACATTCTCCATCAATCTCATGAAACATTTCATGCAAAGAACCATTTAAGCATGCAAATGGTTCTATATAGGACTCAGTTCTAAATAAAACCACTGCTTTTCTTAAAGAAGCCCTGAAGAACCATCTTTTTAAGTGTGTAGTTCTGGGCTCAGATTTAACGCTGTGCTGCCTGGTGGAAAAACGCCAATAGGGAAAATTAAGTCCATTTAAATTGAGGTTAGAACCACATCTGCACTGGACACAAGACAACTTTAACCTAAATAGCAAAAGTTTAGTTGATCTGTTCATGAACTGTTTCATAGCAACTGTTGCTAGGTTGGACAACAGTTTACAGAACTGGCAAAAATGAGAAACTGTGGCACTCCGCTGTTTTTGACAGTATTTAGGCCAAATCCCATTTCTTATTTTTACCCCTTGCTCCTTGGAGCCGAGTTACAGGTGCAGTGCCTGAGATCTTCCTCTGAAATGGGACCCTCAAATAAAAAGAGCATCACTTCATTAACAGCTACCAGGGCCGCTCTGTAGGCGACCCTGCCCGTCTGCAGGGACAGCAGAGGAGGGGAAAGTTCAGCTCCTCACTGCTGGGCTTTAGTTACATTTAGGGATCATACGCCTTCAAAAAGGGGGGCAATTATTTATTATCACCCCCCCTGAATTCTTCAGTGAGATGAAGCTGAAGTCAGATATTCTCCAGATTCTTGTTCGAATTTTCCCGTTCCGCCTTAAATGGAGCAGCAGTTCTGATGCCTGACGCCCCATTTAAGGCGGAACGGGAAAGTTAGACATCAGCTACTGTTAGTGGTTTTCTATGCTCGTTATGAACCAAAGGACCATTAAATATGATGGTTATCGTCATTTTTAACAAAGGAAATTCTCACGTTTTCTTTGGTTGCTTTCTCATATTACTCTGGAGTGTCTGGACGGTCATTTACGCCCAACACTTTGCCCTACCCCTCTATCTCAACAAGTATCCAGACACCCTACCCCTAGACGTGAACAAACGGGGAAATTCCACCTCCGCATTTAACCCATCCGTGAAGTGAAACACCACATACACACTAGTGAATACACACACTAGGGGGCAGTGAGCACACTTGCCCGGAGCGGTGGGCAGCCCTATCCACGGCGCCCGGGGAGCAATTGGGGGTTAGGTGTCTTGCTCAAGGACACCTCAGTCATGGACTGTCGGTGATGGGGATCGAACCGGCAACCTTCCGGTCCCAGGGCCAGTTCCCTAACCTCCAGCCCACGACTGCCCCCTAGGACCAAGTGATGGGGGTGAGGGGTGAAATGGGACTGGGCCATCGTGTGCATTATTGATTTCAAACATTTATTTTGCATGTACAGAAGATGCATAGTGGCAAATTCGCCAAGCCGCCTAGTTTTGATTAGTTACAGCAAATTAAAGTTCAGTAGAACAGCATTTTAAACTGATTTAAACTGTTATACTTAGATATTTTGACCAAATTTGAGTTTTGAATGGATTTTTTCGAGTGTTTTGCAAGAACAGGGTTAGGATTAGAAACTAAATATTACAGGGTTGTGGATTCTGACAGCATTTAGCCAGTTTTAACTGCTAGAAGAGCAAATGTGAAGCTCTTCCCAGCTTTTTTTTTTTTTTTTTTTTTTTTACACCTTGTGTCCAAATATGTATTCAGGTCAATCGCACACATAATATAAGAAAGGACTATAAAATTCATGAACAAATCTAAAAACAGTTCACATTAACTGCAAAAAACCAACAGAAAGTAGCTCGTAGTCTTTTACATTTAAATGGAAGTGATAAACTAACAACACACATAATGGGCGAGGTCATCTTTCCCGGTGGTCCATCCGTCTCTCAGACAGTCTCTGGTGCTCCTTTGCCGAATCAGGCTTAAGATTTCAGGAGTGCTGAGAGTAAAAGGAGCCCAAAAAGGACACAGACTGAAGGCAGCTGTAAGAGTGATGCAGGCGGAAAAAATTCCAAGAGGGTCTGGACAGAGACGAAGGCATCCTCAGGTAGTCTACTGGAATGTTGTGGATAAATTATAAAGTTCTTTTATTTTGTTTTCCTTTTATTTCTTTGTTTTTGGTCTCGTCCGCTGTGCTGGTCCTATGATGGCTTTCGAAGAGGTTCAGCACCATAGTGACCGTATCTGACTTTCAAATAACGTATTAAAAAAAAAAAGAAACAAAGAAAAATTGCTGTACAAAAGATCGACCAGTCCACCGCGTCCTGAAGACGACAAGTTCGCCACGTGGAGATCCGGGAGTTTTTATACGTTGTTCTCACTGGTATGTCAGCCTGTTGTCGGAATCGTCTCTGGTTCTCTGATGTTCTCGGCTCTCTCTGTGGTTCTGGGCCACTACGGAGCGCTGATCACACGCTCATGGTCATCGTTGGGGAATACTGAAGACAAAATAAAGGTTAAATGATCACGTTTTCAAGTGACACTTCAGCAAAAGCTCATATTCATGCCGTATTGCCTCTGAGCCCAGACGTAGTCAATCAGCTGTAACGTCTGGTGTCTGAATGTAGATAATGGAAAATTTTTCAGTGCGTCGGACTTGAGTCACATTTTTATTGACTCACGGACCTGAAATGGGAATTCCACTAATTTTTCCAAATTTCTGCACGATTGTGTCAATAATCTCTTAAATGGCCAGTAGGCCCAAATTTGTATTACACACATCTATAACCTAATAATAGCCTAACCAGTTTGCACAAGTCCCTGTAGTTACTGAATAATAAGAGTATTTAGTATCTAGTATTTAAGTACTTAGTATTCAATAAGCCTGGGATTTTAAGGGGTTAATGATTACCTGCTTATAAAGAAAGACGCATACGACACAATGAACTTATGAAGCTGATTTCCAGGTCTGCATAATTCAGTCACCGAGATGTAAGCAGCGTTATTCAGAGTGGTTTGGTGTAAAATGCTCCGCTGTACAGAAGCTTAATAGTCCGGATAGTTCACAGTGGTGGTGCTGGGAAACAGACGTCTGAAGCGTTTAAAGCCTCTAAGCTCCACGTCACACTTAGCTTTGAGATCCATTCAAGGTACAGTACCCAAAGAAAACAGATTTTCCTGATTTTCCACTAATTTACCATTATCAGCATTCCATATAAAAGCTCAGAAGACTCGTGTGGGTTCTCTGGTGGTTCTGGATGGTTTCTTTAAAGTGAAATAAATGCAATTTAAAATATACAGAAACACTATATGTCCATATGTTTTTATCCATATGGGATCGTGAGTGCGAGTAAAGATGTACTGACATTCTCGTTTTGGAAAGAGTGCAGGAAGTTCCCTCCTAAATCGCTGTCGTCCCTCGGAGTACCGGGCGGGTTACTCAGACTGCTCAGGTTATTTGGAGAATTCTATAATAAATCAAATACAGAGTACAAATCAAGCCCAGCAGCAAAGAAATAATAATAATATTAATTAGAGATGTAGAGTTTTGATTAAAAGGCAAGTGAAAGAGATGCGTTTTTAGATGCTTCTCAAAAACCTGTGTAAGTTTAATGTACAGTCAGTATAGCATGTTTACCTTGGGAATTCCATCCATGTCACCTGAGCCTGTGAAGAAACGGGAAAAATCATTAAGGACTTTTGTGCGTGAGGAATTTTGTGATGGTTTTGTGCAAAGAGCTTCATAGTATTAGAGGTATCTGGGGATTCTAATGCAATTTGAATCAAGCTGATACCTAATGAGCCGTTCATGTGGTGAGGCTCCATCCCTCCCAGGGGGCCATCTGGGCCCATTGGGAACTAAAGAGAGAAAAACAGAAGAAAGAAAGCTGGAGTGAGTGAAACAGCCATGCTGGCTATTATCCTAGAGGAGACCAGGGGCAACTGAATTTTTCCAGTGTTTTCATTCGTGACTCATGAACTGCGTCAAATACACAGGCCATCTTTTGATGCCCACACTAATTAAGCACACTTGAATATACACTATATTTCCAAAAGTATTCACTCGTCTGGCTTCACACGCATATGAACTTCAGTGAGATCCCATTCTTAATCCATAGGGTTTAATATGATGTCGGCCCACCCTTTGCAGCTATAACAGCTTCAACTCTTTTGGGAAGGTGTTCCACAAGGGTTAGGAGTGTTTATGGGAATTTGTGACGTTGGACACTGATGTTGGACGAGAAGGCCTGGCTCACAGTCTCCGCTCTAATTCATCCCAAAGGTGTTCTATCAGGTTGAGGTCAGGACTCTGTGCAGGCCAGTCAAGTTCTTCCACACCAAACTGGCTCATCCACGTCTTTATGGACCTGCTTTGTGCACTGGTGTGCAGTCATGTTGGAGCAGGAAGGGGCCAAACTCCCCAAACTGTTCCCACAAAGTTGGGAGCATGGAATTGTCCAAAATCTCTTGGTGCTGAAGCATTAAGAGTTCCTTTCACTGGAACTAAGGGGCCGAGCCCAAACAACTGAAAAACAGCCCCACACCATGATCCCCCCTCCACCAAACTTTACACTCTGCACTATGCAGTCAGACGTGTACCGTCTCCTGGCAACCACCAAACCCAGACTCGTCCATCGGATTTCCAGATAGAGAACATGTTTTTACTGCTTTAGAGTCCAGTGGCGGTGCTTTACTACATTTAGTAGTGAGGTAATTTCACGACTGGACTTGCTGCACAGGTGGCGTCCGATCACGGTACCACGCTGGAATTCACTGAGCTCCTGAGAGCGACTCATTCTTTCACTAATGTCTGTAGAAGCAGTCTGCAGGCCTAGGGGCTCGGCTTTATACAGCTGTGGCCATGGGAGTGATTGGAACACCTGAATTCAGTGATTTGGATGGGTGAGTGAAAACTTTTGGCAATATTGTGTATTTTAACTCAGATGGACACCATCATAATATTGAACTGAATGCAAGAAATCAGTGTTAGAACTGGCCCCGTTCTCCTCTACAGGAGCTGTGAATGTAACAGAGCCGAATAACTCACGCTGGATCTGTTCCCTGCCTGCGGCACTGAGCTTATGATCGTGTACAGGTTTTCACCCGAGTTGGTGGAATCTGTGGAGCAAAAAAATGGACCAACAAATCATCAGTGAAAGCTCAGAGAAGCTGGTTGAAAGCAGGAGTCAGGCTGTTTCTCAGAGTTAAAGTGATGCATCGACTAATTTATTTTCCTCCAAATGTAGCTGATCAGCCAAGATATGTTTGCTACGAGGCTAATGTAGTTAAAATTAATGGAAGTTTAGGTTTAACGATTAGGTTTACCATTAATGTCCAACTGCTGGCCTAAATCAGAGCAAACAAGGAGCCCTTCCAGGCTACACCTCTTTTTTTTTTAAACACCTTATTGTGTCCAAATATGACTTTATGATTATGGTTTCTGACTCTGACTGTTTTGGCTAATTACCTGTGAGGTAAGGCAGTTAATTGTGTAAACTTGAGTTTTGTCCGAACTGTCGCTTTAAATGGCAGGTTCAAGGATTACGCCAAGTGTAAATACCTGCTGGACTGGGCATGATGGGGGTTCCTGGTGGACAGCCTCCCCCAGCTCCTCCTTGAGGACCCTGACATAACAAAAGACAAGAAATCAGCGGCATGTAACAGAACCACAGAGCCACCTCAGAATAACACTGCATTTATACACCGACTGGCCACTTCATGAAGCCCACCTCCTTGTTTCTGCGCTCACTGTCCATCTTATCCGCTCCACTTACTGTATAGCTGCACTTTGTAGTTCTACAGTTACAGACTGTAGTCCATCTGTTTCTCTGATACTCTGTTACCCTGTTCTTCAGTGGTCAGGACCCCCATGGACCCTCACAGGGCAGGTACTATTTGGGTGGTGGATCATTCTCAGCACTGCAGTAACACTGACGTGGTGGTGGTGTGTTAGTGTGTGTTGTGCTGGTATGAGTGGATCAGACACAGCAGTACTGCTGGAGTTTTTAAACACCTCAGTGTCACTGCTGGACTGAGAACAGTCCACCAACCAACAGTCCATATCCAGCCAACAGCGTCCTGTGACCACTGATGAAGGACTAGAGGATGGCCAACACAAACTGTGCAGCAGCAGATGAGCTGTCGTCTCTGACTTTACATCTACAAGGTGGACCGACAAGGTAGGAGTGTCTAATAGAGTGGACAGTGAGTGGACACAGTGTTTAAAAACTCCAGCAGCACTGCTGTGTCTGATCTACTTGCACCCGCGCAACACACTAACACACCACCACCACGTCAGCGATACGAATGACCCACCACCCAAATAATACCTGCTCTGTGGGGGTCCTGACCACAACAAAGTATCAGAGAAACAGATGGACTACAGTCTGTAACTGTAGAACTACAAAGTGCAGCTATACAGTAAGTGGAGCTGATAAACTGGACAATGAGTGTTGAAGTGGTCAGTCAGTCTATTTACCAGCAAAACCACAATTACTGCCCAGATAGATTTTTTTAGTTATCCATGTTTTATTTGTTGTCTCATAAAATATCTTTATCTTACCACATATGTGCCAGGAGATGATGAAGAATAAGGGATCTGGGAAAATAAATCATTTTAGTCACCTTTTTATTTACGGTCAGGGTTAGAGTAGAGCAGAGAACATGGTCACGGTCAGAGAAAAGCATCATATCACTAGGTAAGTGATTCAAATCTGTTATTAATGTGAACGAACCGGCGTCCTGAAATGACCGGAATAGTGAAGCTCGTCCTACTCGTTAATTTGTGCTGATGATGCAGTGATTCAGTCACATGACGTTACTGAGTGGGATGTGCGCATTTGGGTCATTTCAGGACGCCGGTCCGTTCGCATTAATCACAGATTTGAATCACCTAAATGAGTGTGAACCGTCGTGTCAGAGATCGGATTTCAGCAGCGCGGCTTCTAATGTGAACATAGCCTGAGCGCCACATTAAGGCTGCATTGCTACGTATCAGATACGTATCTGATCCAAGACCACATATGAAAGTGACTCAGGTCGGATTTGAAAAGATCAGATTTGTGTCCACACAGCCCTGAAAACACCAGATCTGAGTCATATTAGGGCAAAAAAATCGGATTTGTGCCACTTCAGCCTGGTATTGTGAATGTAGCCTTACATGCAATGAGAATTTATGGTCCAAAGTAATTCTGGATCAATAGAAGTTAAGTGATACTTTTTTAATCCCAAAAATGGGGAAATTCCACCTCCGCATTTAACTCATCCATGAAGTTAAACACCACATACACACTAGTGAATACACACACACTAGGGGGCAGTGAGCACACTTGCCCAGAGCGGTGGGCAGCCCTATCTACGGCGCCCTGGGAGCAGTTGGGGGTTAGGTGTCTTGCTCAAGGACACCTCAGTCACAGACTGTTGGTGCTGGGAATCGAACCGGCAAGCTTCCGGTCCCCTAACCTCCAGCCCACGACTGCCCCAAAAAAGAGCAATAAAAAAAATAAAAAAAAACAATAATAAAAATAAAAACAATAAAAAAAAAACTTAAGGTTTTGCTATGAAAGTAGTGAGAATAGAAGATGAAACTAGAGAAAAACATTTTAAAATAAAAGTCAGGCTTACCGTGTTAGCATTATTGGGATTAGGCCACGGCCTGCCGGTCCCTGGTCCCCTGAACAAAGAGATAAATCACATTAATGTGCTCATCACCTCCCTAAAGCTCTATAACAGACTAAACTAATCCCACACAGAGAGATTTAGAACATCCAGCGCGTTCCCAAACGCTCAGCACTACAAACGCAGTCATATGTCCAGGTGACACAGCTGTTCAGCACAGCCTGCTGGACACCTTTACCCACAGGGATGGGACGGTAGAACATATACGGTCCCCATGTTTCTCTTTCTCGGTTTCTGGCTGCAATATCAAAATATAGATGTAATATTTTTAAATAATGACTTATTTTCTTGAAATACTGAATTAATATTTAAGACTACTTAAAATATTGACGTTGCGTCTTGAAACAACCATTTTTTAGGGAAATATTGGCTTAATATTTTAAAATAATTACTTTTACCGTGAAATCTTGACCTGGTATCTCAAAACAACGAGTGTCTTGAAATGCTGACTTAGTATCTCAAAATAATGATCCAGTATCTCAAAATAATGACTTAATTTCTTCAAATATTGACTTCTCGAAATACTCATTTCCTTAAAATATTGATGTAGTATCTCAAAAAAAGGCTTATTGCCTTGAAATGCTGACTAAAAATGACTTGGTATCTGTAAATAATGACTTATTGTCTTCAAATATTGACTGTTTATCTTGAAATAATCACTTACTTTCTGGAAATACTGACTTAAGGGCTTGAAATACTGATTTATTTCTTTAAACACTGTTCAGGTCATAACTACGTAAATATGTTGTCGTGGAACTTTGGCAGTAGAGCCGCTTAATTCTCCTACAAATCACGCTTTTAAAAAGATCCTAAGTGTCAAGCTTAAAAAGTTGAAGTAGGCGCCAACCGTAAGAGGTTGTCGGGTTTATTATTTAATTTTTTAAGTTTATTACTGGGTTTATGTCCTTAAAACCGGCAACTGTCCCATCTCTGTTCACACTTCGGCTGAAAGAGGAAATCTTACAGGTTTGGGATGTTTGGGCCCATAGAGTTCGGAGGCCTCATCCCACCACCGTAGTTCTGCAACGATAACCAAGGATCAGACTGGTGTGACCGCAGCGCCGAGAGGAGAGAGGAGAGAGGAAAAGAAGACGATTAGTTTAGAAGGAAATGACAGAGGATCACAATCCACTCATAATGATGGTGAACACACGTGCTGAATGAAATGAAGTCATAGCTGATATTAGACAGTCAGCGGTAACAATATGTAGGATTGCTTCCAGATACAGGTGCTTGACTTGGGGTTGATTAATAGTTATTGGCCATTATTAGCCAGTGCTGGTCATTTCCGCGTGATATTTCCGCTCTGTTGGCCATGTTAGGCTAAGGCTAACCCCAAAAGAATGGCTGCTCCTTTATGTCCACTTCAATGAAATCAAAACGGATTATGATTTTCATTTGAAATGTGACAGAAACTTCCCTGACTCAGCCATTCAGCTAAACCGGCTAACGTTGGCATAGTTTGCACTGTTTTCGTGTCACATTATCAGCACTTGTACTGGCACACTGGTACAATAATTCTGATAAAACTCCTCCCTGAGGTCCAACACTACACCACCCCACTATTAACAGAAACTTGGCTAATATTCTAAACCAGGAGGGCACTATAAAAATGCCTTGATTCAAATGTGTACATCATTCTCCGGTGATAAAAATCAACCACATTTATCTTTTTTTTATTTTATTCATGTGGAAATGATGTGGACATTTGAATCCAGTAGATTTCAGTGCAGCACTGTTTTTAGTGTAGAGCTGGTCTGGTTGGTGAAGGACAGTGTAAAGGTCAGACCTGTGGTCCAGGCCCCATTGGACCCATCCCTCGAGGCACGTTCATTCTCTGCATTTGTCCCAGGTTTGGGTGGCCTAAACACAAAACAGAATAAACCAAATTTCACACTGAAGCAGTCTTCAATCTGATTAGAACAGATTTTTACCAACAGGGAAAACGCAAGGCTGAGTAAAGCTTACAGATACTTTATAACTGAACTTGTCGCAATAATAATGTTTATCACAATAATCTTGCAGACAACGATCGCTGGTCTAATTCTGCAAAAACACCCAAGCCTGACTGTAACTTGAGTTAACTGTAACTCCACCATTACAATCCCACACAGGTGACGCAATATTATATAAATGAAGGACAATATGTACATTAGGGCAGTCAAAGATAACAAGCTGAATGTTTTGACATGGTAAATTGTCAACGCCACAATTTTACATTAATGCCGTTAACATATTTTCCAGATTTTACCCTTCGGTCCACCGTAGCAGTGCAGACTGAAGGCCAGCTGAAGATACAATTGTATCCCTCTTGTTCAAATACAGCTTTTAAATGGCCTTTAATGGTAGCCGTGAAACGCTATTTCTGTTTTGGAGGTCACTTTAATAACATGGATGGAATATATTTCAATGGAAATGTGCATGATGTACAAAACTGGATGGGAGCTGGATTTTCGTCTTCATTATTAAAAAAAAAAGGTTTTTATTGTGTAAAATTGCCATTTCTGTTGATGCAATACATGATCTTTTGATATGAAGAAAGCTGCAGCTCCACTCTGCTTGGGGAAGGGCCATTAGCAGGCCTGGAGAACCAACAGCACCTTCAGCTGGCTATGCAGACTATACACCACTCAGGCGTAACATCCTGACCAACTCCTTGTTTCTACACTCATTGTCCACTTTATCAGCTCCACTTACTGTATAGCTGCACTCTGTAGTTCTACAGTTACAGACTGTAGTCCATCTGTTTCTCTGATACTCTGTTACCCTGTTCTTCAGTGGTCAGGACCCCCATGGACCCTCACAGAGCAGGTACTATTTGGGTGGTGGATCATTCTCAGCACTGCAGTAACACTGACGTGGTGGTGGTGGTGTGTTAGTGTGTGTTGTGCTGGTCTGAGTGGATCAGTCAGAGACGACAGCTCATCTGCTGCTGCACAGTTTGTGTTGGTCGTCCTCTAGTCCTTCATCAGTGGTCACAGGACGCTGTTGGCTGGATGTTTTTGGTTGGTGGACTATTCTCAGTCCAGCAGCGACACTGAGGTGTTTAAAAACTCCAGCAGCACTGCTGTGTCTGATCCACTCATACCAGCACAACACACACCAACACACCACTACAAAGTGCAGCTATACAGTAAGTGGCGCTGATAAAATGGACAGTGAGCGTAGAAACAATGAGGTGGCCTGACCGGTGTAAATGCAGGAACTACGCATAAAATCAACAAACAGTAAACATACACCACCAACAGCGAGGTGGGGAGATCCAGTTAACCTCCGGTTAACACATCCTCTACAGACAACACACTTCACTATGACACGGTTCGGCCAACTTCTGTGCCAAATTTTTGTATTTATTTGAGTTAAACAAGAAATATATATAAAACTAAAAATATATCATATAAAATGTGCACAGGCCACATTTTACACTTTTTTCCTCCAAAGTGTTAAATTCAGCATCTATAAACAACAACTGTGCATTAATATGTGCAGAGGTGAGTTCTCTGCAGAGGACACTTATTATTATTCACTGGTTCACTTATTATCACTTAGAAATCAACAACACGTCACTTGACCGGGCGCCCAGACTTTATTTTCAAAGAGACTGTGTTTTTTTTAGATTAAGCAGTGAGCTCTTTCAGTACCTGGAGGCCGAGTTGGGTCCATTACATTCGGCGGTAAAGGCTGCCCTCCGGGAGGCTGATAGAGATGAAGAGAGAAAGTGATGATAGGTCAGAGAAAAAAATCTATATTTAGGCCCACAGTAACGGTTTTTATCTCTTATATTGGATGTCCAGTCATAAAAAGCCTCAGTGCATCGATCCAGCCACGGACCCACCTGGTTCCCCATCCTGATGGGAGGCCGAGGTCCTCCTGCGTAACGTGGAGACATGAAGGGCTGCAAACAGGAAAGCAAACAGTCAATGACTCTGGCCTTCACAGCATGCATTTCACAGTGCAATGCAATGGAATCAAGCATTAATATGGTCCGGATGTGGTTAGAGATCTGAACGGGAATGAAACTGAACCCACTGGTTTGAGGCTCGGCCCGACTAGTACTGCTAAATTTGAAAAACGCATTAATATCAAATACTTGCCATTATATGGCAATATTTAGTGTATAAATGTACTATAACATGGGATATTACATGGTATGTTAGTGCCAAGCTAGTGAGGGAGGCTTTTAATGTCAGCTCTAGTTTAAATACAGACATTTTTAGCTCATAACAGGCTTGCAAGTAATACATTCTTCACTTTGTAAGATGTAATATTACATTAAACCCATCTTTAAGGGCCTGAACTCTTAAGACTGTCTTATTTTTTTGGAGCATTAGCCTCTTAGCTTTCTGCTGACCTGCTCGGCCTACTCTAGTGAGGCCAGGAATTTATCCCGTTACAGAGAATATAAAGCGTAAACCAGTTAGTCTGTTCGAGCAACCAATGATGTTCAGCCAGCAAGTCTTCATCTGTTTGGTGCTCTGATTTCATCGATAACAATGTGGCACGCGCCCGCCCCGGGCCCCGGCGATGTCGGCTGAGAGAGCCGGCAGAAAGGCGGGGCCTGAGCACTCAGCAGCGACGAACCTCACCAGCGACGAACCTCAGCGAGGACGCCAGGGAGAGAGCTGTGTGTGGAGGGGGCGGAGCACAAAACCTGAACTCCCCGGACGGACGTGAGGCACAAAAGTGGCGATGGGAGGAGGAGGATGCTGGTACCAACTGCGAGAGGCACCAGAGGAAGGATGAAGTCCCGAGCTCCGCCACCTGGGCCCCACCCGTTACGCAGCGAGGCTATAACGAGGAGGCGGAGCGGCGAGATCTCGATCCCTCTCGGCTCTGGTGCTCACGCTGCCCTTACTGAGAGCAGCTGATTCTCATCTGGCGGGCAGCATGAGCGCCTTTAAAAAGAGCTGTGAGGGAACAGAGAGAGAGAGAGAGAGAGAGAGAGAGAGAGAGAGAGAGAGAGAGAGAGAGAGAGCGAGAGAGAGAGAGAGAGCGAGCGAGAGCGAGAGAGAGAGATTGAGAAAGGGAGAGAGAGAGAGAAAGAAAGGGAGAGAGAGAGAGAAAGAAAGAAGAGAGAGAGATAGAGAGAGAGAGAGATAGAGAGAGAGAGAGAGAGAGAGAGAGAGCGCGAGAGAGAGAGAGAGAGCGCGAGAGCGAGAGCGAGAGAGAGAGATTGAGAAAGGGAGAGAGAGAGAGAAAGAAAGGGAGAGAGAGAGAGAGAGAAAGAAAGGGAGAGAGAGAGAGAAAGAAAGGAGAGAGAGAGAGAGAGAGAGAGAGAGAGAGAGAGAGAGATTGAGAAAGGGAGAGAGAGAGAGAAAGAAAGGGAGAGAGAGAGAGAAAGAAAGTGAGAGAGAGAGAGAGAGAGAGAGAGAGAGAGAGAGAGAGAGAGAGAGAGAGAGAGAGGAGGGAGAGAGAGACAGACAGACAGACAGAGAGAGAGAGACAGAGAGAGAGAGAGAGACAGAGACAGACAGACAGACAGACAGAGAGAGAGAGATAGAGAGAGAGAGACAGAGAGAGAGAGAGAGAGAGAGAGCTCTGCCACCCTATACGCTGCCTCCAGCGTCCTCCGTGAGCCCGGGGTAGCACATGCCGTGCTACCAGCAACTTTCTCAAGGAGTCATTGTTCTTCAGAGGTTTGTGGTCCTGTTCTTCACTCGGGTGCAGCTACTCGACCCGAATAGTACGTCCAAATTTGAAACCCGATACCCGGCCCAAACCTGCTTGCACGAAATGGATCATCACAGACCGGTTTTACAGTGCTTTGCTTTGAGTGGCATGTTCCCTCAAATAAAAAGTGCTCTAAAACTTTAAAACGTCACACTTGAGCCCCAGAATACTTAAATTGTCCCGAACCCGGCCCAAAACCTAATGATCCGTCAGGCCCAGTAAGGCTCAGCTTAACCGAGCTCTAGTGGGTCCACATTTCACTTCTTAACTCGTGACTACAGAACTTACACATTAGTTTTACAGTAGATAGTGAATCACTTAAATGTGTGTACTACTGATCCGTTTATGGACTGCACAGTAACACCAATAAAGAAAAAGACAGCCCAGCAAGCATCTTCCTAAAGAACAAAAAAGAAGAACGGGAAAATAAAAAAAGCTCATTAAAAGGTTAAAATCGAAATTATAAGCATGCAGTTTTAAAGAAACGGCGTGAAGAGAAGCGCTGAGTGGCCAACAGCGAATGGAGGCCAGTAGGCACCCATCAGCAGGAATCTGCTCCCATAATGCAAACTGACTGTCTCTTCATTCTCATTTATTGTTGGCCACATTAGCGGTTTAGCCAATTCAGCTCAGCGGAGTTCCGAAAGCAACGCGAGGCGTCAGAAGCTGAGGAACAAACGCTGGTGTACATGCAGAATCAGCTCCAAAGAGAACCAGGTGTGTGTTTGTGTCGTTACCTGTCCGTGCGCTCCCATCATGTTAGCGTTAGGTGGAGGCTGAGGGGACGGCTGGGAGCCAGCGGGACCCTGCAGGGCCACAAGAGGGGTAGCAGCAGTGATTATAGAGGAGCAGTTCAGAAAGAAAAATGGAGAGACAAAGCAGAGCAAAAGAAAAAGAGGCATTACTGCTGCAGTGAGGTTAAAGTTTGTGAGCATAATGCTGCTGACCGTGAGGACGGCTGTGTCCAAACCAGCGTACTAAACAATAAATAAAACGGTTAGTAGCACATCCATTACGGATCGAAATCAACTGAGATGGGAATTTTTTGCAATGCAATGGAATCAACCATCAATATGGCCTGTGTGTGGGTTAGACGTCTGGACAGGAATGAAGCCGAAGCCTGAACCCGACCTGGATCCACCAGTTTAGACCCGGCCCGACTAGTACTGCTAAATTTGAAACATGTATTAACGTATTTTTAACGTATCATTTTGTCTGATTTATGCTGGTGAGTAAAGCGAGGCAGGTGGGAGCACTCGCACTGTAGCTCAATTACGCGTGACTCCTTGCGCTAAACAGGCGGTCTCTGCGGTCCACAGGGTCTCTATGTGGGAACTAAGCTGGAAAAACTGCCCGTTTCGAATTTGGAGTGTCTGTGATGTCACACAAACCAACACATTTAAATTTATCCACCTACAGCAGTTTAGCTCCGCCCACTCACACTGAAGTCATAAGGAGTGTTTCACCCAACTTTGCTTTTTGAATGTGGCGCAATACAGGGCAGCCAATCAGAAGAGAGATCATTTACATATAAAAAGCCTTAAAGTCTCAGCAAAACAAAAGCAGCCTCTTACACTGCAAAAAAATGGCTCTTCAAAAAAATGACTTTACGATAAATTGAAAAAACAAATATGTTGTTTTTTTAAATCTAATTTTTGACTTTTAATTTCTTAAATTATTTTAATTTCTAACTTAATCCTAGTCTAACTTATAATTAGATTTTTTTTACTTTTTAACGTTTTATTCTTATCTAAGCTTATTATCCTAATTGGATGATTTTCTTTTTTAAATCTATTGTTTTAATTATGTTTTAAATTTCTAGTCTCTAGTCAATTTGGCAGTAAAGAGATTGGAATCATAATTAATCGATAAAAAGTGATAAATAATACATCCATAGCATTCGGATATAAGGGAATGCTAATTACGTAAGTACTGAACCTCAGGCTCTCCTCTCAACTAATGCACACGTTTAAGATTAGAGATTTTAACTATGGGACTTCAGAAATCATATTTTGTTAATGATAATAATTAAAGCTACTTTAGGACCAACATTTAGGCAACTGTGGAACTGATGAATCCCAAACGCTGCTCCTTTAAAGCTTAGGATTATTAGTTGTGAATGAGTGCCACCATATGTTATGTAACAAAAAAACATAAGCAAGCTGATCAAACTGGACATTTATACACACACACACACACACACACACACACACACACACACACATTGCCTTAAAACACACAGAGAGAAAACCTGAATATTTTTTGTTTACTACTTTCGTGACCGAGAAAGCTCCTTAGTAATCGGGCACTGAAGAGAGTGACCACTAGAGGGCAGCAGTGTTCTAGAAGAGTCCAGCAGGGGGCTTCAAACTGGCCTTGTTTCACATTTCGCTGTGTCCACTGACGCATGGCTCTGTGCTGGGATAATGGCCTTTGCTTAGTCGTGCTTGAGAGAAACTTATAGGCTAGCGTGTGTGTAATGTTATTACCAGGCCCTAGAGGATCAGGACACTTTCTCCTGCACGATGCAGGCTTTCCCAGAATGCTTTTCTAACCCACACATCCTTCCACCCTCTATCGTACATCGTAATATTACCTAGAAGTAATTTTCCTAGAACTCAATCACATGTTCCTGGGTGCGAGGATCAATTTAATGGGCCCATATCCTGCAGTTCTCACGTATTGTGGTTTCTTCTTTTTACACCAAATCAGGCTGAACATTATGACTCAGTTACAGACTGTAGTCCATCTGTTTCTCTGATACTCTGTTACCCTGTTCTTCAGTGGTCAGGACCCCCATGGACCCTCACAGAGGGTGGTGGATCATTCTCAGCACTGCAGTAACACTGACGTGGTGGTGGTGTGTGTGTGTTGTGCTGGTTTGAGTGGATCAGACACAGCAGTGCTGCTGGAGTTTTTAAACACCTCAGTGTCACTGCTGGACTGAGAATAGTCCACCAACCAAAAATATCCAGACAACAGCGTCCTGTGACCACTGATGAAGGACTAGAGGATGACCAACACAAACTGTGCAGCAGCAGATGAGCTGTCGTCTCTGACTTTACATCTACAAGGTGGACCGACAAGGTAGGAATGTCTAATAGAGTGGACAGTGAGTGGACACAGTGCTTAAGAACTCCAGCAGCACTGCTGTGTCTGATCCACTCAGACAAGCACAACACACATATGTTACAATACACTAACCTACTACCACCACATCATTGTAGAGACTCAGATTTTTTTTATAGTGGTGGTGATAGGAACCAGGGGTCTCCATGACTACAACACAAATAGACATTTTATTTATTATCTAAAACCAGTGAACTGAGACGTGTGTTCTGGGTTTAGTTATGTAATGTTAATGACGGTATAATAGTGGAAAATCTGAAATAATAAGTTTTCTTTGGGGACTATTTTGCCTTACAGTACCCTGTTTGTATCCCTCCACCATGAATGAATATTAATAATATACTTTAGGCCTAAATTGTCTCTCAAAACTACTGTAAAACAATGTCTCAGAATCAGCCAGTGTATTTATAACCATTTAATGTAATAACTTTCTAAGTGATCTTTTAGAGCTGGATGTCTGGTTCCTATCACCACCACTGTGAACAATTCTGTCCTGGCAAGCTTCTTCAGAACGGGGCATTTCATGAATGACTTTGTTTACATCTTAAAAACCCCATGGACTTCGCCTCTAACCCTTGTGTGGTGTTGATGCGTTTGTTACTCAGTGGTCTGATGGACCCACCACATTACTGGGTTTTTAACCAATACCATAACAATTTGTGTTAAAATACCAAAAGTTTAAAATGTCCAGTGTAGGGTTTTCCTTTAGCAGCTGTAGCCAGTCAGCAGCCTGTCCATGTTGTCCACCCTCACACACACACACACTAACAGCAGGCCATGTAGTAGGTGAACAGTGAAGGACACAGCACCTCCACACTTTTACTCCCTGCCGGTTCAGCCCAGCACCACATGTGTAATATAAATGTGTGTGTGTGTGTGTGTGTGTATGTGAGGGGGGGGTGTGAAGGTGTGAAGACCCTGAAAATGGGTTATTTTATATGTTCTTCACTGAAAATAACCAAAGGCCAAACATCTGAGGTGGAAATAATAATAAATCATATTTTTTTCTTTGGGTAAACATTGAAAAGGAGTCCCCCAGACCTGAACACCACTCAAGGGTTAAGTTAAATAAAAGGATCAAATGATATTTTCTGTGAAATGGGCCTTTTAAAACGAATGTGAACCCTTCCAAGGAGTGGTTCACATAAACGTCTCACACACGTAATCTTCACCGTAAAGAAGGATGGAGGAAGCTGAATGATGCTTTTGAACAACCAGCGTGTGACTACTCTGGTCTGCTCTTACGGTCAGCACAGTAAAAGTAGCCCTGCTTTGTGAAGCTAGAGTGGCTGCCATTAGCGGCTAATGGTCGTAATCAAACTGAATCCCAGTAGACCCTGGGCTTGGCAGACAACCACAGGCAGAGGCATAATAGCCCCTCTGTGTGCGCGCCATCTCAAAACTGATGGCACGTGTTTGTGATCTTGGCCTGGTGTTTGACTCTCTGGGACTGAAAGCTGAAGGAGAAAGGTTAAAGTGACAGTTTGGCCAAAAATCAAATTTACATATCTCCCTCTGCCGAGTGACGTCTGACGTTTGCTTCTTTGGTCTACGTTCACACAGCAGGTAAAAGTGGCCCAAATCTGATCTTCTCCTTCATATGTGGCACAGAGGTCACACACACTGAATCTGCAGTCTTCAATCCCAATTCGAGAGGTTTTATATGCGGTACTGAAACCCGACACATATCCGATATGCGGCAACACGCGTCAGTCTTAACAGCCAGATCGGAATTCACGCAACTTTAACGTCAATCCGACTCGACATTCGTCGTAATTTAGCGCTGCTGAGAAATATTTGGGCTGATGTTTCTGTACCTCTGTAACGGGGAGCGAGGAGGCGGACGCATATGCGGAGATAAGCGAGATTTATTAAGGGCAAATCCAGGGTCATGGTCAAAACGGTCAAGGGTCATAGAGCCAATACGGATAGAACGATGTACAGACAGGAGATAAACCAGAATAACCAACACAGCAGATAACACCAACAACAACAGAGACCAATACAAAGACCAGCCCACACAAGGGGCAAACACAGGGCTTAAATACGCATGGAAAACGAGGGACAGGTGGGAAAACAGGTGGAGACAATCAGGGGCGGAGTCACAAAACGAGGGGGGGCTAAACCAAAACAAACGCACATGGACAGGACTGGGAGGGGCCAATCGTGACAACCAACAATAAATCAGAAGAAGCTCCCCCGAAACCCTCAGAGTTCAAAGAGATTCTGAAAGAAGTGGCCGAACGCGGCCGTAGGAGAACAAGGCTGCGGCGTCAAAGAACATTTAAAAGTCTGAAAGAATTCGAGGACACAAAGAAGTGACCGCGCCCTTTTTACAGTGAGCTCAAACACATTCTGGCAGTCAGTGAAGCTTCGTGATCCTGAGATGCTGGCGAAGATGAAGCCGAGTCCTCCAGGAGCGACTGGCGTTCGTTGGCGGTTATGATTGTTTACATCCGGATGAGCCACGTGAAGGAGCATGGAGCTTTTAGGAGCTGACCTTGTTCAGACTAATGTCATATCCAGCGCACATTTAAAAGATCTTGTGAAACCAAAAATAAAAATCCTATTTAGGCCACTTGCTGTGTGAACACAGCCTTAGTTTTAGCACTAGAGCCATGAGGCTAACGTAGGTAACAAGTAACGGAAGCATCTACACCACAATTAACAAGGTGCTAACTGTCGAGTGTTTACGTCTTAAGTGTTTAAACTTAATTTTTCACCATAATATCACTTTAAATGTTCAGTAAGTCGAGGAACAGGAATGTGCCCTACCTGGAAGAAACCTGGAGGCATGGGGCCCCCTGGCATCCCATCTCCGGGGGGCATGTTCCCCAGCACTGGGCTCGGAGCTGCTGCTGCACTCTGGAAATACAAGACAGGAGCCGATTTAGAGTTAAAGAGGATCACTGATAACTTCACAGTTAACCCACCGAAAACAAAAGCATTCAGTAACTTTATTAAATATTTCTCACGTGTGGCTCATTAAAACAAACGGACAAGCAGAGAAACTGATAAAAGAGCAGATCAGATCAATCGAGACCACAATGTATATTCTACATGTGTTTATACAAGAGAGGAACGTTTTGATGAAAAAATGAAAGAAAAAAAAACTTGACAGGTTGTTGCGTCCTTTGACATCAAAACAACACAACAAACAAATCAACCAATTTAAACAATCAACCAAACTCACTCTCTCTCTCTCTCTCTCTCCATCCCTCCATCCCTCTATACTGCATGTCTATCAATCACTCTCTCACTATGTATCAATCTGTCTGTCTGTCTGTCTATTCAACCAATTTAAACAATCAACCTAACTCTCTCTCTCTCTCTCTCTCTCTCTCTCTCCATTCCTCCATCCATCTATACTGCATGTCTATCAATCACTCTCTCACTATGTATCAATCTGTCTGTCTATTCAATCAAACAATCAACCATCAATCAACCCACCAACCTCTATCTGTGTCTGTCTGTCTATTCAATCACTCTCTCACTCTGTATCTGTCTGTCTGTCTCTTCAATCAAATAAACAATCAACCATCAATCAACCAATCAACCTCTAGCTGTCTGTCTGTCTGTCTATTCAATCACTCTCTCTCTCTGTATCAATCTGTCTATCTATTCTGCCTGTCTATTCAATCAATTAAATA
Source organism: Pygocentrus nattereri (assembly GCF_015220715.1). Taxonomy (NCBI): domain Eukaryota; kingdom Metazoa; phylum Chordata; class Actinopteri; order Characiformes; family Serrasalmidae; genus Pygocentrus; species Pygocentrus nattereri. The sequence continues at coordinate 5,253,987 of NC_051229.1, forward strand.
ATCAACCAATCAACCAACTAACCTCTATCTGTCCGTCTGTCTGTCTATCCAATCACTCTCTCACTCTGTGTCTGTCTGTCTGTCTATTCAATCACTCTCTCGCTGTTTCTGTCTGTCTGTCTGTCTGTCTATCTAATCACTCTCTCACTCTGTGTCTGTCTGTCTGTCTATTCAATCACTCTCTCGCTGTTTCTGTCTGTCTGTCTATTCAATCACTCTCTCGCTGTTTCTGTCTGTCTGTCTATCCAATCACTCTCTCACTCTGTGTCTGTCTGTCTATTCAATCACTCTCTCACTCTGTCTGTCTGTCTGTCTGTCTGTCTATTCACTCACTCTCTCGCTGTTTCTGTCTGTCTGTCCATCTGTCTATTCAATCACTCTCTCACTCTGTCTGTCTGTCTGTCTATTCACTCACTCTCTCGCTGTTTCTGTCTGTCTGTCTATCTGTCTATTCAATCACTCTCTCACTCTGTGTCTGTCTGTCTGTCTGTCTATTCAATCACTCTCTCGCTGTTTCTGTCTGTCTGTCTGTCTGTCTATTCAATCACTCTCTCACTCTGTGTGTCTGTCTGTCATGTTCATCAATCTATCCATCTTTCCTTGTAGCTTTTTTGTCAGAAGCAACTTTTTCCCCACATTTGTTTCTGATTATTTTTGTATCTTGTAAAAGCTACTTGAACTAAATCAACTGACACAAACTCCACAAAAGGCTTTTCAAGCTTGTGCTGATGATGAACAGGCTTTGGCCTGTTTTCAAGAACCTCTTCTCATCTAAATATTCTCCACGCTGTAAAAATGGAAGCATCAGCAAAATCAATAGAGGAAATGTGTCCTGCAGCGCTGCGGGGGCTAATCACAGACGGGTCATCTTCTTAATGAGCCGCAGATTTAGGAGAAGTCAGGCCTCTAATCAATCAAAGTCAATTACACTCAACATCACTGAGTTTCATACGCAGCTTTTTCTGACAGCACTTGATGTTTCATGCAAGGCAAGCATTTCAGCCACTAATAATGACTCCATCACTCTATTAATGTTCCTGCCTCGCAGATAAAACACTCCTGCAGCTACGGCCGGGTCTGATCTCTGCCCAGCTTCAGCGTCCAGATATCAACGTTCACAAACAAACTACCTTAAAGTCAACCAACAGCACGAGAGTAAACACTACTGCAGCATCAGTAGTGATGCTCTCATCACTGGACATTTCTAAGATTAAGTTAACCTATTATTTGAAGGCGTGTTTCACACACACACACACACACACACACACACAATATATATATATATATATATATATATATATATATATATATATACACACACACACACACACACACACACACACACACACACACACACACACATATATACATATATACACACACACACACACACACACACACACACACACACACACACTGTTAGAATTAAATCTTGTATCTCAATTCATTTTAAATATTTGTACATATATTTTTATTTAACATACAAAACATGTTTTTTGGGATGTTATAATTTTTTGTTTGTTTCCAAATAATTTGAAAATACTTGCTGCTGTTTACACTGTGTCAACTTTCATGATGAGTAGACCAATAGAAATCAACCAAAATATAACTAAAATCGGTTACATTAACTTTAAAGTAGAGGAGGTTTTTTCTTCTCCTCTAAAATTACTTTTTCGTGGGACGACACTATAGAAATGAAACTTGGATATAACTTAAAGTGGTCAGTGTGCAGCTTGTATAGCAGTGCAGATTTACTGTCCTCTGAAAAGAACTCAACACACAGCCATTAACGTCTAAATAACTGGCAGCACAAGTGAGTCCACCTCACAGTGAACATCTAAATTGTGCTCAAAGTGTCAATATTTTGTGTGACCACCATTATTATCTAGCACTGCCTGAACCCTCTTGGGCATGGAATTCACCAGAGCTGCACAGGTTGCTACTGAAATCCTCCTCCACTCCTCCATGATGACATCACAGAGCTGGTGGATGTTAGACACCTTGCACTCCTCCACCTTCCACCTGAGGAGGCCCCACAGGTGCTCAATTGGGTTTAGGTCTGGAGACATGCTTGGCCATTCCATCGCCTTTACCTTCAGCAAGGCAGTTTCTGTGTTTGGGGTCGTTATCATGTTGGAAAACTGCCATGCGGCGCCGTTTCTGAAGGAAGGGGATCACGCTCTGCTTCAGAAGGTCACAGTACATGTTGGAATTCATGTTTCCCTCAATGAACCGCAGCTCCCCAGTGCCGGCAGCACTCATGCAGCTCCAGACCATGATGCTACCACTACCATGCTTAACTGTAGGCAAGAGGCAATTGTCTTGGTACTCCTCACCACACATGCTGGACACCATCTGAGGCAAACAAGTTTATCTTTAAACGTTTAAACGTTTCCGGGTTTTCTTGTGCGTCAGCTTCAGAAGAGGCTTCCTTCTGGGACGGTCTGAGCACTGACAGGCTAACCTCCCACTTCTTCAACCTCTGCAGCAATGCTGGTAGCACTCATGCTTCTATTTTTTGAAGCCAACCTCTGGATATGACGCTGAACATGTGGTCTCAACTTCTTTGGTCGACCTTGGCGAGGCCTGTTTCAAGTGGAACCTGTTCTGGAAAACCACTGTATGACCTTGGCCACTGTGCTGTAGCTCAATTATAGGGTGTTAACAATCTTCTTATAGCCTAAGCCATCTTTGTGGAGAGCAACAATTCTATTTCTCACATCCTCAGAGAGTTCTTTGCTATGAGGGGCCATCCAGTGGCCAGTATGAGTGTGTGTATATATGTGTGTGTGTGTAATACATATACATACACACACACACACACACACACACACACACCATTTTTTACTGTGCAGCATAACTCATAGTAATAACAATATTATCTACACCACAAATATTTACATTTACCTTCTGAATTAATAAAGTTTCTATACATCTCTATTTACAGTATCTTTATGGACTACTCAACCATCATTATTTGCATTAAAACATTTTGAAAAGCGAGGTGTGCCCAAACTTCTGACACATTGTGTATGTTGTAGGTTTGACCAATCACTGTTTTGGAGCCCCATCTCCTGCACTGGCCGCTTCCCAGCTTGAGCTGGAGTGGCTGAAAGCTGATTAGAGCTCAGGTCAGGGCTTAAGGGGCTTATAGCAGGTATCTCACACTCAGATCCTCCAAAGAGGCTCATCTTGTTACAGCTGCTCTTCTTAGAAGTCACTGGAAGACACTACACAAGCGACAACCTTGGACAAATTTCACTTTGGCCGTATGAATGCATTAACTTCTTAAAGAGCCCAGTCCCGACAATCCACATGGATTTTATACAACCCCAATTCCAATTCAGTTGGGACGTTGTGTAAAACCTAAAAAACTACATTACCCACATTCAATGCCCATGACCTTCAATCCCTCAGGCGGCACTGCAAAAACTGCCATGCAAAGCGAAAGCCACATATCAACACCACCCAGAAACGCCGCCGGCTTCTCTGGGCCCGAGCTCATCTGAGATGGACTGAGGCAAAGTGGAAAAGTGTCCTGTGGTCTGACGAGTCCACATTTCACACTGTTTTTGGAAATCATTGACGTCATGTCCTCCGGGCCAAAGAGGAAAAGGACTATCCGGATTGTTTTCAGCACAAAGTTCAAAAGCCAGCGTCTCTGTTGGTGTGGGGGTGTGTTGGATGCTGCCATCCAAGCAACGTCTTTTTCAGGGACGTCCTGCTTATTTCAGCAAGAAAATGCCAAGCATTCCACCTACAAAGAATTCCACCTACAAAGCTTCAACAATTAGTGTCCTTAGTTCCCAAACACTTATTGAATGTTGTTAAAAGGAAAGGTGATGTAACACAGTGGGAAACACGCCCCTGTCCCAACTTCTTTGGAACGTGTTGCAGGCATCAAATTCAAAATGAGTGAATATTTGCAAAAAACAATAAAGTTTATCCGTTTGATCATTAAATATCTCGTCTTTGTAGTGTATTCAATTGAATACAGGTTGAAAAGAATTTGCAAATCATCGTATTCTGTTTTTATTTATGTTTAACACAACGTCCCAACTTCATTGGAATTGGGGTTGTATTAGTAACTGAATAATTTAGAGTACCTACCTGAAAAAACATAAAAGGATAGAAAAATAGAAGCTACTGACAAATTCATAATAGTTACTCTATAATTTATAGTAGTTATTAAATAACTTATAGTAGTTACTGACTAATATAAAGTGCATAATCAGGCATTTATTATAGTGAATTAATAATTTGTAGTAGCTAATAAATAAAATCAAAACCTTACTGATAGTAGTTATTTAATCATTTATAGCAGATACTAAATAATTTACAGTAGTTGCTGAATAAATTGGAATAGAATTTAGTAGCTGTTAAATAATTTACAGTGGTGCTTGAAAGTTTGTGAACCCTTTATAATTTTCTATACCATAAATAAATAATCAATAGTAATAGTAATAGTAATAATAATAATAATAATAATAATGATAATAATAATAAATAAATGACCAAGTGTGATTTTTTTTTCTCAATTGTTTAATTTGGTTCTCTTTATCTACTTTTAGTACTTTTTAGGTCAAATTTACGTGGGAACAGAAAAGAATTCTAAAGTATTCATAAACTTCCAAGCAAAACTGTATAACAGTTCCTGAACAACGTGTTAGATACTGAATAATTCATAGACATTACTGAATAATTCATGATAGCTAATGAATATTTCATAGTAGTTGCTGAATATTTATGATGGCTAAAGAATAATTCATAATAAAATCATAGTTTATAAATGTTTAAACATAGTAACACAGTAATAATTCATGATAGTTACTGAATAAGGTATTTTACTTACTGACTAATTTCAGTAAAGGACTCTCTACTTGATAACCATCTGGGCAACACCACTGGGCAGGTATTTCCCAACCTACAAGGTGGGAAATACCTTTGAATGGGGAGAGACCAAAATGCTCGAAACCAAATTACCGTTTCAGATACATATTTAGAATCCCTGATAAAATCTGTCAAAAACTCAAAACAGTTTGTAGCGTTTCACTCAGTAATGCACAAAAACATGTTTTTTTATTGGTTGTTCTGGCCCAAATCTCCAAAGCGGAAGGGGGCTTTCCCCACATGTGGCGTAACCAGTATGATGGCTCTTCAGAAGACACACATGCCATGTTGAGCATTATGAGCCCCTTCATTTAAGAACCAGTGACCGGCCTCTTTAATAACACCTCTGATCATTTACAACACTTACTGAATCCTTTACAGCAGATGCTGAAGAATAAGTGATTAGCTACCGAATCATTTTCATTTATTTTAAGACATGATTGTAGCTCGCATCACTGTGTGGTTTCCTCTGTCCAGCTTTTCATTCTGGTTAATGTATAACCATGAAAAATAGCCAATACTATGATTAGATTAACAGACACCGCTCCAGTACTGTAGCTCAGCGGACGTAAGTAAACACGCTCTCTTAGCGAGTAAATCAGTGGAGTCGCGTCTGAGACGGTCCTATTTAAAGAAGCACAGCAAGAACAACATTTAGACAAAGTTCTCTAAACACTCGTCCAGCTCCTCCCGCGGTTTATCAACACTTTTTAATCCTCTCAAAGTGCTGAATTAGGCCAGAGGGACATATTTCAGAGCTTTTCTTCAGCAGTCTGCCGTAATCCTCTTTGTGTCCAAAGATCGCAAACAGAGATTATGAGTGAGATTAACTCGGTCCACAAGAGCGGGGATACAAAAAGTCAACAGATTGACCAATAAACCCCTTCAAACACTTCACTGAAGCAGATTCCACAATAGAAAAACACCAAAAAAGGAGGTTTTTGACATTTCCACACACTCTTCCGCATCACTCGAGCGCAGATAGCGGTGTATAGATGCTGTTACACTTTTACTACTTTACATCATGAGGTGCTTCTACTGCCTTCCTGATTTGCACTTTATTGTTCAACTTATTGCACAGAAAACAGTGATATCAGAGCCTCATTATGAGGAGCCTGGCCTCTTCCTATTTCCCCCATTATATCAAAAACAGGACTGTAAAAAAACGAAGTTAAAATGGTTTCTAATCACTCGCCCAGAACTTCTCTTTGATTTTAGAAAGTAGAAGGATGTATTTCACTAAAAAAAAAGAAAAGCTCAGCGATAATTTTCCTTTATTCTACAGCAAACGGGTTTTGGGCAGCAGGAGGCGGGCTTTACTGCTAGAGCCTGATGACTGATGGGCGAGCGGAGCAGCTCATTGGCTCTTCACGCTCACTGACGTCATGGACAGTACACGAGGTTCTGTTTAAACTCCTATAACTCGAGTTAAACGTTTAAACAATTTATAAACTATGATTTCGCTCAAATGCTCCATACCAACCCGTTCATTTTGGACTCAGGAGCGCCCTCTAGTGTTTGAGAAACCTGAAGACATTAGAGTGGTGATTCTCCTCTCTGCAAGTTCCCTGGTAATATATTATATTTACTCGATTCAGTTGCGTACATCGTTTCTACATGAACAAAACGGCAAAAAAGGTCTTGATGTCATTTATTTTATTCACATGCAAACGATGAACACATTTAAATTAAAGGTGCAGTGTGTAGTATTTAGTGGCTTCTAGTTGTGAGATTGCAGATTGCAAGCAACTGAATACACCTCCCTTTCCAAGCAGTGGATTCACCCTCCCTCACTTTTTCTTGAGCTAACTAATAAATATGATCCTACATATGTCAAAATTTGGGTTCTCACAACTTCTCACAACTTCTCACAACTTCTCACAATGCAAAACGGTTAACGAGCACTGACAGCAACCAATGATGATTCTTCTTTCTACGTCTTCAAACTGGAGCCACCAAATTCAAGCTGCTGCTTCAACATAAAAACGCAAAGGGCGCCCTCCAGAGTGTTTGGCTTGTCCTTCTGTAGAAGCATGGCAGCAGAACATGGTGGCCTCTGTTGGACGAGGGCCTATCTAAATATGAAGGGGTCATTCTAAGCTAACGAAAAAGCAGCGGTTCATATTCACAGGCGATTAGACACTAATGAAGACATGGTTTTATATACTATATTTCATTTTTTGCCAATAGATCCCCCTGAATCTTTCACACTGCACCTTTAAGTAAATTCCATTCCTCCTAAAACGTAGAATATACCAGCCAGGCTGCACCGTCATGTGTTTACTGAGGAATATGTCTGGGAAATGTTCTCTTATCCTGAAATAGCTTCTTTTTTACTGGAACACATTAAATACCACCAACACCGCCGCTCTGAAAACAGGTGCTTTACATAACTACCATGTGCTGCAAATGAATAAAATATTACATCAACACAATTCTTATCTAAAAAGCTAATTTAAATGAAATGCATTTAATTTCATGGTTAGGTTGTAAACAGAGTCGTTCAGAGTGGTTTGGTGTGAAACGCTCCACTCTAGAGAAACTTAAGAGTCAGAATTGTTCACAGTGGTGGTGATAGGAACCAGACGTCCACCTCTAAAAGCTCCCTCGCAGGAAGTGGTTATGAATATGCTTCATGATGCCGGAGACACTGTTTTACGACAGGTTTTGCGTTTGGTTTTCTTTTCACATCCATTTATGGCGGAGGGATACGCACAGAGTGTTCTCAGGCAAAACAGTCCCCTCAGTAAACTTGCCTTTCTCAAATTGATCACCTTTTTTTTTATTTTACCATCACAAACACTACAAAGAAAAAAACTTGTGTACGTGTAGGTTCACTGGTGGTTTTGGACAGTAGATAAAGTGCCTATATGTGTGTTGTCTGGCTTCTGTCACCACCACCGTAAAGAAATCTCATCCAGTGAATTTTACCGAAATTTGAAAATTTGTTGGAGTTTCCCTTCAAAGATGGCAATTTAAGCCTTTTCAGTGTGTGGTAGCCCAGAAATTTGAACCAAGGCTAGTTTGAGTCTAAACCTATGATAATAACTTGGTCACAACTATGTTCTAAAAGTGGGGGGTGGCAGAGTTTAGCTCCCCAGGACAGACTCGTTAACGACAGAAGGAGGGATAAATGCTCATTTTCATGAGAAAGAAGAATCTCCTGAAAGCAGGACTGCAGGTTTCCAAGCCCAGCCCAAGGCTAGCTGCACTAAATCCACCTATGGAGAAACATGTTTGGAAACAAGAGCCTCGTGGACGCAACATCTGCATAACAATCACAGCTCGGCTCCCCATCTGACCGGACCTAAACGGACCGATCACTGCAAAGCCACCGTGGGATATCGGACACCGTCAAGCCTGAGAAATCTAGCGTTGTTACTGCTTTTGCTATATGTGCAATTTTTAAAGGGAACTTTCACTGATTTTTCACAACTCCTGCTTAATTTATGGACTAAATGGTGAATTTTCAATTCCTAACGACCTTCTATACAAATTTCAAGTGGATTCCAGTGATTTTTTTTTTTTTTAGTAAATTTTTGATCATTTTTTGTGATTTTATTCTGTACTGTGTGATTTTTAGGGATAAATTTAAATACCTAATGCACTGTT